>NW_027370785.1:0-33383 GCF_046119375.1 Phyllobates terribilis
GTATATGAAAAACATGTTTTTCAATGGCAAAAATCAATGAATATTGTAAATGCACAAACAGTAATATCTCCACATTGCAAGGTGCAATTCTGAAATTTTTTGCTTTTTCCTGCTAATCCTAGCATGATAAAGAAGATTCAAAGAGAGTGAGATGCCAGCTCCTTTCATTCAGTCAGTAGCTTCAAACATTTCTGGACGTTTTTCAATGGCAAAAATCAATTGAATATTGTAAATGCACAAACAGTAATATCTCCACATTGCAAGGTGCAATTCTGAAATTTTTTGCTTTTTCCTGCTAATCCTAGCATGATAAAGAAGATTCAAAGAGAGTGAGATGCCAGCTCCTTTCATTCAGTCAGTAGCTTCAAACATTTCTGGTATATGAAAAACATGTTTTTCAATGGCAAAAATCAATGAATATTGTAAATGCACAAACAGTAATATCTCCACATTGCAAGGTGCAATTCTGAAATTCTTTGCTTTTTCCTGCTAATCCTAGCATGATAAAGAAGATTCAAAGAGAGTGAGATGCCAGCTCCTTTCATTCAGTCAGTAGCTTCAAACATTTCTGGTATATGAAAAACATGTTTTTCAATGGCAAAAATCAATGAATATTGTAAATGCACAAACAGTAATATCTCCACATTGCAAGGTGCAGTTCTGAAATTTTTAGCTTTTTCCTGTTAATCCTAGCATGATAAAGAAGATTCAAAGAGAGTGAGATGCCAGCTCCTTTCATTCAGTCAGTAGCTTCAAACATTTCTGGACGTTTTTCAATGGCAAAAATCAATGAATATTGTAAATGCACAAACAGTAATATCTCCACATTACAAGGTGCAATTCTGAAATTTTTTGCTTTTTCCTGTTAATCCTAGCATGATAAAGAAGATTCAAAGAGAGTGAGATGCCAGCTCCTTTCATTCAGTCAGTAGCTTCAAACATTTCTGGTATATGAAAAACATGTTTTTCAATGGCAAAAATCAATGAATATTGTAAATGCACAAACAGTAATATCTCCACATTGCAAGGTGCAATTCTGAATTTTTTTGCTTTTTCCTGCTAATCCTAGCATGATAAAGAAGATTCAAAGAGAGTGAGATGCCAGCTCCTTTCATTCAGTCAGTAGCTTCAAACATTTCTGGTATATGAAAAACATGTTTTTCAATGGCAAAAATCAATGAATATTGTAAATGCACAAACAGTAATATCTCCACATTGCAAGGTGCAATTCTGAAATTCTTTGCTTTTTCCTGCTAATCCTAGCATGATAAAGAAGATTCAAAGAGAGTGAGATGCCAGCTCCTTTCATTCAGTCAGTAGCTTCAAACATTTCTGGACGTTTTTCAATGGCAAAAATCAATGAATATTGTAAATGCACAAACAGTAATATCTCCACATTACAAGGTGCAATTCTGAAATTTTTTGCTTTTTCCTGTTAATCCTAGCATGATAAAGAAGATTCAAAGAGAGTGAGATGCCAGCTCCTTTCATTCAGTCAGTAGCTTCAAACATTTCTGGTATATGAAAAACATGTTTTTCAATGGCAAAAATCAATGAATATTGTAAATGCACAAACAGTAATATCTCTACATTGCAAGGTGCAATTCTGAAATTTTTTGCTTTTTCCTGCTAATCCTAGCATGATAAAGAAGATTCAAAGAGAGTGAGATGCCAGCTCCTTTCATTCAGTCAGTAGCTTCAAACATTTCTGGTATATGAAAAACATGTTTTTCAATGGCAAAAATCAATGAATATTGTAAATGCACAAACAGTAATATCTCCACATTGCAAGGTGCAATTCTGAAATTCTTTGCTTTTTCCTGCTAATCCTAGCATGATAAAGAAGATTCAAAGAGAGTGAGATGCCAGCTCCTTTCATTCAGTCAGTAGCTTCAAACATTTCTGGTATATGAAAAACATGTTTTTCAATGGCAAAAATCAATGAATATTGTAAATGCACAAACAGTAATATCTCCACATTGCAAGGTGCAATTCTGAAATTTTTTGCTTTTTCCTGCTAATCCTAGCATGATAAAGAAGATTCAAAGAGAGTGAGATGCCAGCTCCTTTCATTCAGTCAGTAGCTTCAAACATTTCTGGTATATGAAAAACATGTTTTTCAATGGCAAAAATCAATGAATATTGTAAATGCACAAACAGTAATATCTCCACATTGCACGGTGCAATTCTGAAATTTTTAGCTTTTTCCTGTTAATCCTAGCATGATAAAGAAGATTCAAAGAGAGTGAGATGCCAGCTCCTTTCATTCAGTCAGTAGCTTCAAACATTTCTGGTATATGAAAAACATGTTTTTCAATGGCAAAAATCAATGAATATTGTAAATGCACAAACAGTAATATCTCCACATTGCAAGGTGCAATTCTGAAATTTTTTGCTTTTTCCTGCTAATCCTAGCATGATAAAGAAGATTCAAAGAGAGTGAGATGCCAGCTCCTTTCATTCAGTCAGTAGCTTCAAACATTTCTGGTATATGAAAAACATGTTTTTCAATGGCAAAAATCAATGAATATTGTAAATGCACAAACAGTAATATCTCCACATTGCAAGGTGCAATTCTGAAATTTTTTGCTTTTTCCTGTTAATCCTAGCATGATAAAGAAGATTCAAAGAGAGTGAGATGCCAGCTCCTTTCATTCAGTCAGTAGCTTCAAACATTTCTGGTATATGAAAAACATGTTTTTCAATGGCAAAAATCAATGAATATTGTAAATGCACAAACAGTAATATCTCCACATTGCAAGGTGCAATTCTGAAATTTTTTGCTTTTTCCTGCTAATCCTAGCATGATAAAGAAGATTCAAAGAGAGTGAGATGCCAGCTCCTTTCATTCAGTCAGTAGCTTCAAACATTTCTGGTATATGAAAAACATGTTTTTCAATGGCAAAAATCAATGAATATTGTAAATGCACAAACAGTAATATCTCCACATTGCACGGTGCAATTCTGAAATTTTTAGCTTTTTCCTGTTAATCCTAGCATGATAAAGAAGATTCAAAGAGAGTGAGATGCCAGCTCCTTTCATTCAGTCAGTAGCTTCAAACATTTCTGGTATATGAAAAACATGTTTTTCAATGGCAAAAATCAATGAATATTGTAAATGCACAAACAGTAATATCTCCACATTGCAAGGTGCAATTCTGAAATTTTTTGCTTTTTCCTGCTAATCCTAGCATGATAAAGAAGATTCAAAGAGAGTGAGATGCCAGCTCCTTTCATTCAGTCAGTAGCTTCAAACATTTCTGGTATATGAAAAACATGTTTTTCAATGGCAAAAATCAATGAATATTGTAAATGCACAAACAGTAATATCTCCACATTGCAAGGTGCAATTCTGAAATTTTTTGCTTTTTCCTGTTAATCCTAGCATGATAAAGAAGATTCAAAGAGAGTGAGATGCCAGCTCCTTTCATTCAGTCAGTAGCTTCAAACATTTCTGGTATATGAAAAACATGTTTTTCAATGGCAAAAATCAATGAATATTGTAAATGCACAAACAGTAATATCTCCACATTGCAAGGTGCAATTCTGAAATTTTTTGCTTTTTCCTGCTAATGCTAGCATGATAAAGAAGATTCAGAGAGTGAGATGCCAGCTCCTTTCATTCAGTCAGTAGCTTCAAACATTTCTGGTATATGAAAAACATGTTTTTCAATGGCAAAAATCAATGAATATTGTAAATGCACAAACAGTAATATCTCCACATTGCACGGTGCAATTCTGAAATTTTTAGCTTTTTCCTGTTAATCCTAGCATGATAAAGAAGATTCAAAGAGAGTGAGATGCCAGCTCCTTTCATTCAGTCAGTAGCTTCAAACATTTCTGGTATATGAAAAACATGTTTTTCAATGGCAAAAATCAATGAATATTGTAAATGCACAAACAGTAATATCTCCACATTGCAAGGTGCAATTCTGAAATTTTTTGCTTTTTCCTGCTAATCCTAGCATGATAAAGAAGATTCAAAGAGAGTGAGATGCCAGCTCCTTTCATTCAGTCAGTAGCTTCAAACATTTCTGGTATATGAAAAACATGTTTTTCAATGGCAAAAATCAATGAATATTGTAAATGCACAAACAGTAATATCTCCACATTGCACGGTGCAATTCTGAAATTTTTAGCTTTTTCCTGTTAATCCTAGCATGATAAAGAAGATTCAAAGAGAGTGAGATGCCAGCTCCTTTCATTCAGTCAGTAGCTTCAAACATTTCTGGTATATGAAAAACATGTTTTTCAATGGCAAAAATCAATGAATATTGTAAATGCACAAACAGTAATATCTCCACATTGCAAGGTGCAATTCTGAAATTTTTTGCTTTTTCCTGTTAATCCTAGCATGATAAAGAAGATTCAAAGAGAGTGAGATGCCAGCTCCTTTCATTCAGTCAGTAGCTTCAAACATTTCTGGTATATGAAAAACATGTTTTTCAATGGCAAAAATCAATGAATATTGTAAATGCACAAACAGTAATATCTCCACATTGCAAGGTGCAATTCTGAAATTTTTTGCTTTTTCCTGCTAATCCTAGCATGATAAAGAAGATTCAAAGAGAGTGAGATGCCAGCTCCTTTCATTCAGTCAGTAGCTTCAAACATTTCTGGTATATGAAAAACATGTTTTTCAATGGCAAAAATCAATGAATATTGTAAATGCACAAACAGTAATATCTCCACATTGCAAGGTGCAATTCTGAAATTCTTTGCTTTTTCCTGCTAATCCTAGCATGATAAAGAAGATTCAAAGAGAGTGAGATGCCAGCTCCTTTCATTCAGTCAGTAGCTTCAAACATTTCTGGACGTTTTTTCAATGGCAAAAATCAATGAATATTGTAAATGCACAAACAGTAATATCTCCACATTACAAGGTGCAATTCTGAAATTTTTTGCTTTTTCCTGTTAATCCTAGCATGATAAAGAAGATTCAAAGAGAGTGAGATGCCAGCTCCTTTCATTCAGTCAGTAGCTTCAAACATTTCTGGTATATGAAAAACATGTTTTTCAATGGCAAAAATCAATGAATATTGTAAATGCACAAACAGTAATATCTCTACATTGCAAGGTGCAATTCTGAAATTTTTTGCTTTTTCCTGCTAATCCTAGCATGATAAAGAAGATTCAAAGAGAGTGAGATGCCAGCTCCTTTCATTCAGTCAGTAGCTTCAAACATTTCTGGTATATGAAAAACATGTTTTTCAATGGCAAAAATCAATGAATATTGTAAATGCACAAACAGTAATATCTCCACATTGCAAGGTGCAATTCTGAAATTCTTTGCTTTTTCCTGCTAATCCTAGCATGATAAAGAAGATTCAAAGAGAGTGAGATGCCAGCTCCTTTCATTCAGTCAGTAGCTTCAAACATTTCTGGTATATGAAAAACATGTTTTCAATGGCAAAAATCAATGAATATTGTAAATGCACAAACAGTAATATCTCCACATTGCAAGGTGCAATTCTGAAATTTTTTGCTTTTTCCTGCTAATCCTAGCATGATAAAGAAGATTCAAAGAGAGTGAGATGCCAGCTCCTTTCATTCAGTCAGTAGCTTCAAACATTTCTGGTATATGAAAAACATGTTTTCAATGGCAAAAATCAATGAATATTGTAAATGCACAAACAGTAATATCTCCACATTGCACGGTGCAATTCTGAAATTTTTAGCTTTTTCCTGTTAATCCTAGCATGATAAAGAAGATTCAAAGAGAGTGAGATGCCAGCTCCTTTCATTCAGTCAGTAGCTTCAAACATTTCTGGTATATGAAAAACATGTTTTTCAATGGCAAAAATCAATGAATATTGTAAATGCACAAACAGTAATATCTCCACATTGCAAGGTGCAATTCTGAAATTTTTTGCTTTTTCCTGCTAATCCTAGCATGATAAAGAAGATTCAAAGAGAGTGAGATGCCAGCTCCTTTCATTCAGTCAGTAGCTTCAAACATTTCTGGTATATGAAAAACATGTTTTTCAATGGCAAAAATCAATGAATATTGTAAATGCACAAACAGTAATATCTCCACATTGCAAGGTGCAATTCTGAAATTTTTTGCTTTTTCCTGTTAATCCTAGCATGATAAAGAAGATTCAAAGAGAGTGAGATGCCAGCTCCTTTCATTCAGTCAGTAGCTTCAAACATTTCTGGTATATGAAAAACATGTTTTTCAATGGCAAAAATCAATGAATATTGTAAATGCACAAACAGTAATATCTCCACATTGCAAGGTGCAATTCTGAAATTTTTGCTTTTTCCTGCTAATCCTAGCATGATAAAGAAGATTCAAAGAGAGTGAGATGCCAGCTCCTTTCATTCAGTCAGTAGCTTCAAACATTTCTGGTATATGAAAAACATGTTTTTCAATGGCAAAAATCAATGAATATTGTAAATGCACAAACAGTAATATCTCCACATTGCACGGTGCAATTCTGAAATTTTTAGCTTTTTCCTGTTAATCCTAGCATGATAAAGAAGATTCAAAGAGAGTGAGATGCCAGCTCCTTTCATTCAGTCAGTAGCTTCAAACATTTCTGGTATATGAAAAACATGTTTTTCAATGGCAAAAATCAATGAATATTGTAAATGTACACAAACAGTAATATCTCCACATTGCAAGGTGCAATTCTGAAATTTTTTGCTTTTTCCTGCTAATCCTAGCATGATAAAGAAGATTCAAAGAGAGTGAGATGCCAGCTCCTTTCATTCAGTCAGTAGCTTCAAACATTTCTGGTATATGAAAAACATGTTTTTCAATGGCAAAAATCAATGAATATGTAAATGCACAAACAGTATATCTCCACATTGCAAGGTGCAATTCTGAAATTTTTTGCTTTTTCCTGTTAATCCTAGCATGATAAAGAAGATTCAAAGAGAGTGAGATGCCAGCTCCTTTCATTCAGTCAGTAGCTTCAAACATTTCTGGTATATGAAAAACATGTTTTTCAATGGCAAAAATCAATGAATATTGTAAATGCACAAACAGTAATATCTCCACATTGCAAGGTGCAATTCTGAAATTTTTTGCTTTTTCCTGCTAATCCTAGCATGATAAAGAAGATTCAGAGAGTGAGATGCCAGCTCCTTTCATTCAGTCAGTAGCTTCAAACATTTCTGGTATATGAAAAACATGTTTTTCAATGGCAAAAATCAATGAATATTGTAAATGCACAAACAGTAATATCTCCACATTGCAAGGTGCAATTCTGAAATTTTTTAGCTTTTTCCTGTTAATCCTAGCATGATAAAGAAGATTCAAAGAGAGTGAGATGCCAGCTCCTTTCATTCAGTCAGTAGCTTCAAACATTTCTGGTATATGAAAAACATGTTTTTCAATGGCAAAAATCAATGAATATTGTAAATGCACAAACAGTAATATCTCCACATTGCAAGGTGCAATTCTGAAATTTTTTGCTTTTTCCTGCTAATCCTAGCATGATAAAGAAGATTCAAAGAGAGTGAGATGCCAGCTCCTTTCATTCAGTCAGTAGCTTCAAACATTTCTGGTATATGAAAAACATGTTTTTCAATGGCAAAAATCAATGAATATTGTAAATGCACAAACAGTAATATCTCCACATTGCACGGTGCAATTCTGAAATTTTTAGCTTTTTCCTGTTAATCCTAGCATGATAAAGAAGATTCAAAGAGAGTGAGATGCCAGCTCCTTTCATTCAGTCAGTAGCTTCAAACATTTCTGGTATATGAAAAACATGTTTTTCAATGGCAAAAATCAATGAATATTGTAAATGCACAAACAGTAATATCTCCACATTGCAAGGTGCAATTCTGAAATTTTTTGCTTTTTCCTGTTAATCCTAGCATGATAAAGAAGATTCAAAGAGAGTGAGATGCCAGCTCCTTTCATTCAGTCAGTAGCTTCAAACATTTCTGGTATATGAAAAACATGTTTTTCAATGGCAAAAATCAATGAATATTGTAAATGCACAAACAGTAATATCTCCACATTGCAAGGTGCAATTCTGAAATTTTTTGCTTTTTCCTGCTAATCCTAGCATGATAAAGAAGATTCAAAGAGAGTGAGATGCCAGCTCCTTTCATTCAGTCAGTAGCTTCAAACATTTCTGGACGTTTTTCAATGGCAAAAATCAATGAATATTGTAAATGCACAAACAGTAATATCTCCACATTGCAAGGTGCAATTCTGAAATTTTTTGCTTTTTCCTGTTAATCCTAGCATGATAAAGAAGATTCAAAGAGAGTGAGATGCCAGCTCCTTTCATTCAGTCAGTAGCTTCAAACATTTCTGGTATATGAAAAACATGTTTTTCAATGGCAAAAATCAATGAATATTGTAAATGCACAAACAGTAATATCTCCACATTGCAAGGTGCAATTCTGAAATTCTTTGCTTTTTCCTGCTAATCCTAGCATGATAAAGAAGATTCAAAGAGAGTGAGATGCCAGCTCCTTTCATTCAGTCAGTAGCTTCAAACATTTCTGGTATATGAAAAACATGTTTTTCAATGGCAAAAATCAATGAATATTGTAAATGCACAAACAGTAATATCTCCACATTGCAAGGTGCAGTTCTGAAATTTTTAGCTTTTTCCTGTTAATCCTAGCATGATAAAGAAGATTCAAAGAGAGTGAGATGCCAGCTCCTTTCATTCAGTCAGTAGCTTCAAACATTTCTGGACGTTTTTCAATGGCAAAAATCAATGAATATTGTAAATGCACAAACAGTAATATCTCCACATTACAAGGTGCAATTCTGAAATTTTTTGCTTTTTCCTGTTAATCCTAGCATGATAAAGAAGATTCAAAGAGAGTGAGATGCCAGCTCCTTTCATTCAGTCAGTAGCTTCAAACATTTCTGGTATATGAAAAACATGTTTTTCAATGGCAAAAATCAATGAATATTGTAAATGCACAAACAGTAATATCTCCACATTGCAAGGTGCAATTCTGAATTTTTTTGCTTTTTCCTGCTAATCCTAGCATGATAAAGAAGATTCAAAGAGAGTGAGATGCCAGCTCCTTTCATTCAGTCAGTAGCTTCAAACATTTCTGGTATATGAAAAACATGTTTTTCAATGGCAAAAATCAATGAATATTGTAAATGCACAAACAGTAATATCTCCACATTGCAAGGTGCAATTCTGAAATTCTTTGCTTTTTCCTGCTAATCCTAGCATGATAAAGAAGATTCAAAGAGAGTGAGATGCCAGCTCCTTTCATTCAGTCAGTAGCTTCAAACATTTCTGGACGTTTTTCAATGGCAAAAATCAATGAATATTGTAAATGCACAAACAGTAATATCTCCACATTACAAGGTGCAATTCTGAAATTTTTTGCTTTTTCCTGTTAATCCTAGCATGATAAAGAAGATTCAAAGAGAGTGAGATGCCAGCTCCTTTCATTCAGTCAGTAGCTTCAAACATTTCTGGTATATGAAAAACATGTTTTTCAATGGCAAAAATCAATGAATATTGTAAATGCACAAACAGTAATATCTCTACATTGCAAGGTGCAATTCTGAAATTTTTTGCTTTTTCCTGCTAATCCTAGCATGATAAAGAAGATTCAAAGAGAGTGAGATGCCAGCTCCTTTCATTCAGTCAGTAGCTTCAAACATTTCTGGTATATGAAAAACATGTTTTTCAATGGCAAAAATCAATGAATATTGTAAATGCACAAACAGTAATATCTCCACATTGCAAGGTGCAATTCTGAAATTCTTTGCTTTTTCCTGCTAATCCTAGCATGATAAAGAAGATTCAAAGAGAGTGAGATGCCAGCTCCTTTCATTCAGTCAGTAGCTTCAAACATTTCTGGTATATGAAAAACATGTTTTTCAATGGCAAAAATCAATGAATATTGTAAATGCACAAACAGTAATATCTCCACATTGCAAGGTGCAATTCTGAAATTTTTTGCTTTTTCCTGCTAATGCTAGCATGATAAAGAAGATTCAGAGAGTGAGATGCCAGCTCCTTTCATTCAGTCAGTAGCTTCAAACATTTCTGGTATATGAAAAACATGTTTTTCAATGGCAAAAATCAATGAATATTGTAAATGCACAAACAGTAATATCTCCACATTGCACGGTGCAATTCTGAAATTTTTAGCTTTTTCCTGTTAATCCTAGCATGATAAAGAAGATTCAAAGAGAGTGAGATGCCAGCTCCTTTCATTCAGTCAGTAGCTTCAAACATTTCTGGTATATGAAAAACATGTTTTTCAATGGCAAAAATCAATGAATATTGTAAATGCACAAACAGTAATATCTCCACATTGCAAGGTGCAATTCTGAAATTTTTTGCTTTTTCCTGCTAATCCTAGCATGATAAAGAAGATTCAAAGAGAGTGAGATGCCAGCTCCTTTCATTCAGTCAGTAGCTTCAAACATTTCTGGTATATGAAAAACATGTTTTTCAATGGCAAAAATCAATGAATATTGTAAATGCACAAACAGTAATATCTCCACATTGCACGGTGCAATTCTGAAATTTTTAGCTTTTTCCTGTTAATCCTAGCATGATAAAGAAGATTCAAAGAGAGTGAGATGCCAGCTCCTTTCATTCAGTCAGTAGCTTCAAACATTTCTGGTATATGAAAAACATGTTTTTCAATGGCAAAAATCAATGAATATTGTAAATGCACAAACAGTAATATCTCCACATTGCAAGGTGCAATTCTGAAATTTTTTGCTTTTTCCTGTTAATCCTAGCATGATAAAGAAGATTCAAAGAGAGTGAGATGCCAGCTCCTTTCATTCAGTCAGTAGCTTCAAACATTTCTGGTATATGAAAAACATGTTTTTCAATGGCAAAAATCAATGAATATTGTAAATGCACAAACAGTAATATCTCCACATTGCAAGGTGCAATTCTGAAATTTTTTGCTTTTTCCTGCTAATCCTAGCATGATAAAGAAGATTCAAAGAGAGTGAGATGCCAGCTCCTTTCATTCAGTCAGTAGCTTCAAACATTTCTGGTATATGAAAAACATGTTTTTCAATGGCAAAAATCAATGAATATTGTAAATGCACAAACAGTAATATCTCCACATTGCACGGTGCAATTCTGAAATTTTTTGCTTTTTCCTGTTAATCCTAGCATGATAAAGAAGATTCAAAGAGAGTGAGATGCCAGCTCCTTTCATTCAGTCAGTAGCTTCAAACATTTCTGGTATATGAAAAACATGTTTTTCAATGGCAAAAATCAATGAATATTGTAAATGCACAAACAGTAATATCTCCACATTGCAAGGTGCAATTCTGAAATTTTTTGCTTTTTCCTGCTAATCCTAGCATGATAAAGAAGATTCAAAGAGAGTGAGATGCCAGCTCCTTTCATTCAGTCAGTAGCTTCAAACATTTCTGGTATATGAAAAACATGTTTTTCAATGGCAAAAATCAATGAATATTGTAAATGCACAAACAGTAATATCTCCACATTGCACGGTGCAATTCTGAAATTTTTAGCTTTTTCCTGTTAATCCTAGCATGATAAAGAAGATTCAAAGAGAGTGAGATGCCAGCTCCTTTCATTCAGTCAGTAGCTTCAAACATTTCTGGTATATGAAAAACATGTTTTTCAATGGCAAAAATCAATGAATATTGTAAATGCACAAACAGTAATATCTCCACATTGCAAGGTGCAATTCTGAAATTTTTTGCTTTTTCCTGTTAATCCTAGCATGATAAAGAAGATTCAAAGAGAGTGAGATGCCAGCTCCTTTCATTCAGTCAGTAGCTTCAAACATTTCTGGTATATGAAAAACATGTTTTTCAATGGCAAAAATCAATGAATATTGTAAATGCACAAACAGTAATATCTCCACATTGCAAGGTGCAATTCTGAAATTTTTTGCTTTTTCCTGCTAATCCTAGCATGATAAAGAAGATTCAAAGAGAGTGAGATGCCAGCTCCTTTCATTCAGTCAGTAGCTTCAAACATTTCTGGTATATGAAAAACATGTTTTTCAATGGCAAAAATCAATGAATATTGTAAATGCACAAACAGTAATATCTCCACATTGCACGGTGCAATTCTGAAATTTTTTGCTTTTTCCTGTTAATCCTAGCATGATAAAGAAGATTCAAAGAGAGTGAGATGCCAGCTCCTTTCATTCAGTCAGTAGCTTCAAACATTTCTGGTATATGAAAAACATGTTTTTCAATGGCAAAAATCAATGAATATTGTAAATGCACAAACAGTAATATCTCCACATTGCAAGGTGCAATTCTGAAATTTTTTGCTTTTTCCTGCTAATCCTAGCATGATAAAGAAGATTCAAAGAGAGTGAGATGCCAGCTCCTTTCATTCAGTCAGTAGCTTCAAACATTTCTGGTATATGAAAAACATGTTTTTCAATGGCAAAAATCAATGAATATTGTAAATGCACAAACAGTAATATCTCCACATTGCACGGTGCAATTCTGAAATTTTTAGCTTTTTCCTGTTAATCCTAGCATGATAAAGAAGATTCAAAGAGAGTGAGATGCCAGCTCCTTTCATTCAGTCAGTAGCTTCAAACATTTCTGGTATATGAAAAACATGTTTTTCAATGGCAAAAATCAATGAATATTGTAAATGCACAAACAGTAATATCTCCACATTGCAAGGTGCAATTCTGAAATTTTTTGCTTTTTCCTGCTAATCCTAGCATGATAAAGAAGATTCAAAGAGAGTGAGATGCCAGCTCCTTTCATTCAGTCAGTAGCTTCAAACATTTCTGGTATATGAAAAACATGTTTTTCAATGGCAAAAATCAATGAATATTGTAAATGCACAAACAGTAATATCTCCACATTGCAAGGTGCAATTCTGAAATTTTTTGCTTTTTCCTGTTAATCCTAGCATGATAAAGAAGATTCAAAGAGAGTGAGATGCAAGCTCCTTTCATTCAGTCAGTAGCTTCAAACATTTCTGGTATATGAAAAACATGTTTTTCAATGGCAAAAATCAATGAATATTGTAAATGCACAAACAGTAATATCTCCACATTGCAAGGTGCAATTCTGAAATTTTTTGCTTTTTCCTGCTAATCCTAGCATGATAAAGAAGATTCAGAGAGTGAGATGCCAGCTCCTTTCATTCAGTCAGTAGCTTCAAACATTTCTGGTATATGAAAAACATGTTTTTCAATGGCAAAAATCAATGAATATTGTAAATGCACAAACAGTAATATCTCCACATTGCACGGTGCAATTCTGAAATTTTTAGCTTTTTCCTGTTAATCCTAGCATGATAAAGAAGATTCAAAGAGAGTGAGATGCCAGCTCCTTTCATTCAGTCAGTAGCTTCAAACATTTCTGGTATATGAAAAACATGTTTTTCAATGGCAAAAATCAATGAATATTGTAAATGCACAAACAGTAATATCTCCACATTGCAAGGTGCAATTCTGAAATTTTTTGCTTTTTCCTGCTAATCCTAGCATGATAAAGAAGATTCAAAGAGAGTGAGATGCCAGCTCCTTTCATTCAGTCAGTAGCTTCAAACATTTCTGGTATATGAAAAACATGTTTTTCAATGGCAAAAATCAATGAATATTGTAAATGCACAAACAGTAATATCTCCACATTGCACGGTGCAATTCTGAAATTTTTAGCTTTTTCCTGTTAATCCTAGCATGATAAAGAAGATTCAAAGAGAGTGAGATGCCAGCTCCTTTCATTCAGTCAGTAGCTTCAAACATTTCTGGTATATGAAAAACATGTTTTTCAATGGCAAAAATCAATGAATATTGTAAATGCACAAACAGTAATATCTCCACATTGCAAGGTGCAATTCTGAAATTTTTTGCTTTTTCCTGTTAATCCTAGCATGATAAAGAAGATTCAAAGAGAGTGAGATGCCAGCTCCTTTCATTCAGTCAGTAGCTTCAAACATTTCTGGTATATGAAAAACATGTTTTTCAATGGCAAAAATCAATGAATATTGTAAATGCACAAACAGTAATATCTCCACATTGCAAGGTGCAATTCTGAAATTTTTTGCTTTTTCCTGCTAATCCTAGCATGATAAAGAAGATTCAAAGAGAGTGAGATGCCAGCTCCTTTCATTCAGTCAGTAGCTTCAAACATTTCTGGACGTTTTTCAATGGCAAAAATCAATGAATATTGTAAATGCACAAACAGTAATATCTCCACATTGCAAGGTGCAATTCTGAAATTTTTTGCTTTTTCCTGTTAATCCTAGCATGATAAAGAAGATTCAAAGAGAGTGAGATGCCAGCTCCTTTCATTCAGTCAGTAGCTTCAAACATTTCTGGTATATGAAAAACATGTTTTTCAATGGCAAAAATCAATGAATATTGTAAATGCACAAACAGTAATATCTCCACATTGCAAGGTGCAATTCTGAAATTCTTTGCTTTTTCCTGCTAATCCTAGCATGATAAAGAAGATTCAAAGAGAGTGAGATGCCAGCTCCTTTCATTCAGTCAGTAGCTTCAAACATTTCTGGTATATGAAAAACATGTTTTTCAATGGCAAAAATCAATGAATATTGTAAATGCACAAACAGTAATATCTCCACATTGCAAGGTGCAGTTCTGAAATTTTTAGCTTTTTCCTGTTAATCCTAGCATGATAAAGAAGATTCAAAGAGAGTGAGATGCCAGCTCCTTTCATTCAGTCAGTAGCTTCAAACATTTCTGGACGTTTTTCAATGGCAAAAATCAATGAATATTGTAAATGCACAAACAGTAATATCTCCACATTACAAGGTGCAATTCTGAAATTTTTTGCTTTTTCCTGTTAATCCTAGCATGATAAAGAAGATTCAAAGAGAGTGAGATGCCAGCTCCTTTCATTCAGTCAGTAGCTTCAAACATTTCTGGTATATGAAAAACATGTTTTTCAATGGCAAAAATCAATGAATATTGTAAATGCACAAACAGTAATATCTCCACATTGCAAGGTGCAATTCTGAATTTTTTTGCTTTTTCCTGCTAATCCTAGCATGATAAAGAAGATTCAAAGAGAGTGAGATGCCAGCTCCTTTCATTCAGTCAGTAGCTTCAAACATTTCTGGTATATGAAAAACATGTTTTTCAATGGCAAAAATCAATGAATATTGTAAATGCACAAACAGTAATATCTCCACATTGCAAGGTGCAATTCTGAAATTCTTTGCTTTTTCCTGCTAATCCTAGCATGATAAAGAAGATTCAAAGAGAGTGAGATGCCAGCTCCTTTCATTCAGTCAGTAGCTTCAAACATTTCTGGACGTTTTTCAATGGCAAAAATCAATGAATATTGTAAATGCACAAACAGTAATATCTCCACATTACAAGGTGCAATTCTGAAATTTTTTGCTTTTTCCTGTTAATCCTAGCATGATAAAGAAGATTCAAAGAGAGTGAGATGCCAGCTCCTTTCATTCAGTCAGTAGCTTCAAACATTTCTGGTATATGAAAAACATGTTTTTCAATGGCAAAAATCAATGAATATTGTAAATGCACAAACAGTAATATCTCTACATTGCAAGGTGCAATTCTGAAATTTTTTGCTTTTTCCTGCTAATCCTAGCATGATAAAGAAGATTCAAAGAGAGTGAGATGCCAGCTCCTTTCATTCAGTCAGTAGCTTCAAACATTTCTGGTATATGAAAAACATGTTTTTCAATGGCAAAAATCAATGAATATTGTAAATGCACAAACAGTAATATCTCCACATTGCAAGGTGCAATTCTGAAATTCTTTGCTTTTTCCTGCTAATCCTAGCATGATAAAGAAGATTCAAAGAGAGTGAGATGCCAGCTCCTTTCATTCAGTCAGTAGCTTCAAACATTTCTGGTATATGAAAAACATGTTTTTCAATGGCAAAAATCAATGAATATTGTAAATGCACAAACAGTAATATCTCCACATTGCAAGGTGCAATTCTGAAATTTTTTGCTTTTTCCTGCTAATGCTAGCATGATAAAGAAGATTCAGAGAGTGAGATGCCAGCTCCTTTCATTCAGTCAGTAGCTTCAAACATTTCTGGTATATGAAAAACATGTTTTTCAATGGCAAAAATCAATGAATATTGTAAATGCACAAACAGTAATATCTCCACATTGCACGGTGCAATTCTGAAATTTTTAGCTTTTTCCTGTTAATCCTAGCATGATAAAGAAGATTCAAAGAGAGTGAGATGCCAGCTCCTTTCATTCAGTCAGTAGCTTCAAACATTTCTGGTATATGAAAAACATGTTTTTCAATGGCAAAAATCAATGAATATTGTAAATGCACAAACAGTAATATCTCCACATTGCAAGGTGCAATTCTGAAATTTTTTGCTTTTTCCTGCTAATCCTAGCATGATAAAGAAGATTCAAAGAGAGTGAGATGCCAGCTCCTTTCATTCAGTCAGTAGCTTCAAACATTTCTGGTATATGAAAAACATGTTTTTCAATGGCAAAAATCAATGAATATTGTAAATGCACAAACAGTAATATCTCCACATTGCACGGTGCAATTCTGAAATTTTTAGCTTTTTCCTGTTAATCCTAGCATGATAAAGAAGATTCAAAGAGAGTGAGATGCCAGCTCCTTTCATTCAGTCAGTAGCTTCAAACATTTCTGGTATATGAAAAACATGTTTTTCAATGGCAAAAATCAATGAATATTGTAAATGCACAAACAGTAATATCTCCACATTGCAAGGTGCAATTCTGAAATTTTTTGCTTTTTCCTGTTAATCCTAGCATGATAAAGAAGATTCAAAGAGAGTGAGATGCCAGCTCCTTTCATTCAGTCAGTAGCTTCAAACATTTCTGGTATATGAAAAACATGTTTTTCAATGGCAAAAATCAATGAATATTGTAAATGCACAAACAGTAATATCTCCACATTGCAAGGTGCAATTCTGAAATTTTTTGCTTTTTCCTGCTAATCCTAGCATGATAAAGAAGATTCAAAGAGAGTGAGATGCCAGCTCCTTTCATTCAGTCAGTAGCTTCAAACATTTCTGGTATATGAAAAACATGTTTTTCAATGGCAAAAATCAATGAATATTGTAAATGCACAAACAGTAATATCTCCACATTGCACGGTGCAATTCTGAAATTTTTAGCTTTTTCCTGTTAATCCTAGCATGATAAAGAAGATTCAAAGAGAGTGAGATGCCAGCTCCTTTCATTCAGTCAGTAGCTTCAAACATTTCTGGTATATGAAAAACATGTTTTTCAATGGCAAAAATCAATGAATATTGTAAATGCACAAACAGTAATATCTCCACATTGCAAGGTGCAATTCTGAAATTTTTTGCTTTTTCCTGCTAATCCTAGCATGATAAAGAAGATTCAAAGAGAGTGAGATGCCAGCTCCTTTCATTCAGTCAGTAGCTTCAAACATTTCTGGTATATGAAAAACATGTTTTTCAATGGCAAAAATCAATGAATATTGTAAATGCACAAACAGTAATATCTCCACATTGCAAGGTGCAATTGTGAAATTTTTTGCTTTTTCCTGTTAATCCTAGCATGATAAAGAAGATTCAAAGAGAGTGAGATGCCAGCTCCTTTCATTCAGTCAGTAGCTTCAAACATTTCTGGTATATGAAAAACATGTTTTTCAATGGCAAAAATCAATGAATATTGTAAATGCACAAACAGTAATATCTCCACATTGCAAGGTGCAATTCTGAAATTTTTTGCTTTTTCCTGCTAATCCTAGCATGATAAAGAAGATTCAAAGAGAGTGAGATGCCAGCTCCTTTCATTCAGTCAGTAGCTTCAAACATTTCTGGTATATGAAAAACATGTTTTTCAATGGCAAAAATCAATGAATATTGTAAATGCACAAACAGTAATATCTCCACATTGCACGGTGCAATTCTGAAATTTTTAGCTTTTTCCTGTTAATCCTAGCATGATAAAGAAGATTCAAAGAGAGTGAGATGCCAGCTCCTTTCATTCAGTCAGTAGCTTCAAACATTTCTGGTATATGAAAAACGTTTTTCAATGGCAAAAATCAATGAATATTGTAAATGCACAAACAGTAATATCTCCACATTGCAAGGTGCAATTCTGAAATTTTTTGCTTTTTCCTGCTAATCCTAGCATGATAAAGAAGATTCAAAGAGAGTGAGATGCCAGCTCCTTTCATTCAGTCAGTAGCTTCAAACATTTCTGGTATATGAAAAACATGTTTTTCAATGGCAAAAATCAATGAATATTGTAAATGCACAAACAGTAATATCTCCACATTGCACGGTGCAATTCTGAAATTTTTAGCTTTTTCCTGTTAATCCTAGCATGATAAAGAAGATTCAAAGAGAGTGAGATGCCAGCTCCTTTCATTCAGTCAGTAGCTTCAAACATTTCTGGTATATGAAAAACATGTTTTTCAATGGCAAAAATCAATGAATATTGTAAATGCACAAACAGTAATATCTCCACATTGCAAGGTGCAATTCTGAAATTTTTTGCTTTTTCCTGCTAATCCTAGCATGATAAAGAAGATTCAAAGAGAGTGAGATGCCAGCTCCTTTCATTCAGTCAGTAGCTTCAAACATTTCTGGTATATGAAAAACATGTTTTTCAATGGCAAAAATCAATGAATATTGTAAATGCACAAACAGTAATATCTCCACATTGCAAGGTGCAATTCTGAAATTTTTTGCTTTTTCCTGTTAATCCTAGCATGATAAAGAAGATTCAAAGAGAGTGAGATGCCAGCTCCTTTCATTCAGTCAGTAGCTTCAAACATTTCTGGTATATGAAAAACATGTTTTTCAATGGCAAAAATCAATGAATATTGTAAATGCACAAACAGTAATATCTCCACATTGCAAGGTGCAATTCTGAAATTTTTTGCTTTTTCCTGCTAATCCTAGCATGATAAAGAAGATTCAAAGAGAGTGAGATGCCAGCTCCTTTCATTCAGTCAGTAGCTTCAAACATTTCTGGTATATGAAAAACATGTTTTTCAATGGCAAAAATCAATGAATATTGTAAATGCACAAACAGTAATATCTCCACATTGCACGGTGCAATTCTGAAATTTTTAGCTTTTTCCTGTTAATCCTAGCATGATAAAGAAGATTCAAAGAGAGTGAGATGCCAGCTCCTTTCATTCAGTCAGTAGCTTCAAACATTTCTGGTATATGAAAAACGTTTTTCAATGGCAAAAATCAATGAATATTGTAAATGCACAAACAGTAATATCTCCACATTGCAAGGTGCAATTCTGAAATTTTTTGCTTTTTCCTGCTAATCCTAGCATGATAAAGAAGATTCAAAGAGAGTGAGATGCCAGCTCCTTTCATTCAGTCAGTAGCTTCAAACATTTCTGGTATATGAAAAACATGTTTTTCAATGGCAAAAATCAATGAATATTGTAAATGCACAAACAGTAATATCTCCACATTGCACGGTGCAATTCTGAAATTTTTAGCTTTTTCCTGTTAAACCTAGCATGATAAAGAAGATTCAAAGAGTGTGAGATGCCAGCTCCTTTCATTCAGTCAGTAGCTTCAAACATTTCTGGTATATGAAAAACATGTTTTTCAATGGCAAAAATCAATGAATATTGTAAATGCACAAACAGTAATATCTCCACATTGCAAGGTGCAATTCTGAAATTTTTTGCTTTTTCCTGCTAATCCTAGCATGATAAAGAAGATTCAAAGAGAGTGAGATGCCAGCTCCTTTCATTCAGTCAGTAGCTTCAAACATTTCTGGTATATGAAAAACATGTTTTTCAATGGCAAAAATCAATGAATATTGTAAATGCACAAACAGTAATATCTCCACATTGCACGGTGCAATTCTGAAATTTTTAGCTTTTTCCTGTTAATCCTAGCATGATAAAGAAGATTCAAAGAGAGTGAGATGCCAGCTCCTTTCATTCAGTCAGTAGCTTCAAACATTTCTGGTATATGAAAAACATGTTTTTCAATGGCAAAAATCAATGAATATTGTAAATGCACAAACAGTAATATCTCCACATTGCAAGGTGCAATTCTGAAATTCTTTGCTTTTTCCTGTTAATCCTAGCATGATAAAGATTCAAAGAGAGTGAGATGCCAGCTCCTTTCATTCAGTCAGTAGCTTCAAACATTTCTGGTATATGAAAAACATGTTTTTCAATGGCAAAAATCAATGAATATTGTAAATGCACAAACAGTAATATCTCCACATTGCAAGGTGGAATTCTGAAATTTTTTGCTTTTTCCTGCTAATTCTAGCATGATAAAGAAGATTCAAAGAGAGTGAGATGCCAGCTCCTTTCATTGTCAGTAGCTTCAAACATTTCTGGTATATGAAAAACATGTTTTTCAATGGCAAAATTCAATGAATATTGTAAATGCACAAACAGTAATATCTCCACATTGCACGGTGCAATTCTGAAATTTTTAGCTTTTTCCTGTTAATCCTAGCATGATAAAGAAGATTCAAAGAGAGTGAGATGCCAGCTCCTTTCATTCAGTCAGTAGCTTCAAACATTTCTGGTATATGAAAAACATGTTTTTCAATGGCAAAAATCAATGAATATTGTAAATGCACAAACAGTAATATCTCCACATTGCAAGGTGCAATTCTGAAATTTTTTGCTTTTTCCTGCTAATCCTAGCATGATAAAGAAGATTCAAAGAGAGTGAGATGCCAGCTCCTTTCATTCAGTCAGTAGCTTCAAATATTTCTGGTATATGAAAAACATGTTTTTCAATGGCAAAAATCAATGAATATTGTAAATGCACAAACAGTAATATCTCCACATTGCACGGTGCAATTCTGAAATTTTTAGCTTTTTCCTGTTAATCCTAGCATGATAAAGAAGATTCAAAGAGAGTGAGATGCCAGCTCCTTTCATTCAGTCAGTAGCTTCAAACATTTCTGGTATATGAAAAACGTTTTTCAATGGCAAAAATCAATGAATATTGTAAATGCACAAACAGTAATATCTCCACATTGCAAGGTGCAATTCTGAAATTTTTTGCTTTTTCCTGTTAATCCTAGCATGATAAAGAAGATTCAAAGAGAGTGAGATGCCAGCTCCTTTCATTCAGTCAGTAGCTTCAAACATTTCTGGTATATGAAAAACATGTTTTTCAATGGCAAAAATCAATGAATATTGTAAATGCACAAACAGTAATATCTCCACATTGCAAGGTGCAATTCTGAAATTTTTTGCTTTTTCCTGCTAATCCTAGCATGATAAAGAAGATTCAAAGAGAGTGAGATGCCAGCTCCTTTCATTCAGTCAGTAGCTTCAAACATTTCTGGTATATGAAAAACATGTTTTTCAATGGCAAAAATCAATGAATATTGTAAATGCACAAACAGTAATATCTCCACATTGCACGGTGCAATTCTGAAATTTTTAGCTTTTTCCTGTTAATCCTAGCATGATAAAGAAGATTCAAAGAGAGTGAGATGCCAGCTCCTTTCATTCAGTCAGTAGCTTCAAACATTTCTGGTATATGAAAAACATGTTTTTCAATGGCAAAAATCAATGAATATTGTAAATGCACAAACAGTAATATCTCCACATTGCAAGGTGCAATTCTGAAATTTTTTGCTTTTTCCTGCTAATCCTAGCATGATAAAGAAGATTCAAAGAGAGTGAGATGCCAGCTCCTTTCATTCAGTCAGTAGCTTCAAACATTTCTGGTATATGAAAAACATGTTTTTCAATGGCAAAAATCAATGAATATTGTAAATGCACAAACAGTAATATCTCCACATTGCAAGGTGGAATTCTGAAATTTTTTGCTTTTTCCTGCTAATCCTAGCATGATAAAGAAGATTCAAAGAGAGTGAGATGCCAGCTCCTTTCATTGTCAGTAGCTTCAAACATTTCTGGTATATGAAAAACATGTTTTTCAATGGCAAAAATCAATGAATATTGTAAATGCACAAACAGTAATATCTCCACATTGCACGGTGCAATTCTGAAATTTTTAGCTTTTTCCTGTTAATCCTAGCATGATAAAGAAGATTCAAAGAGAGTGAGATGCCAGCTCCTTTCATTCAGTCAGTAGCTTCAAACATTTCTGGTATATGAAAAACATGTTTTTCAATGGCAAAAATCAATGAATATTGTAAATGCACAAACAGTAATATCTCCACATTGCAAGGTGCAATTCTGAAATTTTTTGCTTTTTCCTGCTAATCCTAGCATGATAAAGAAGATTCAAAGAGAGTGAGATGCCAGCTCCTTTCATTCAGTCAGTAGCTTCAAACATTTCTGGTATATGAAAAACATGTTTTTCAATGGCAAAAATCAATGAATATTGTAAATGCACAAACAGTAATATCTCCACATTGCACGGTGCAATTCTGAAATTTTTAGCTTTTTCCTGTTAATCCTAGCATGATAAAGAAGATTCAAAGAGAGTGAGATGCCAGCTCCTTTCATTCAGTCAGTAGCTTCAAACATTTCTGGTATATGAAAAACGTTTTTCAATGGCAAAAATCAATGAATATTGTAAATGCACAAACAGTAATATCTCCACATTGCAAGGTGCAATTCTGAAATTTTTTGCTTTTTCCTGTTAATCCTAGCATGATAAAGAAGATTCAAAGAGAGTGAGATGCCAGCTCCTTTCATTCAGTCAGTAGCTTCAAACATTTCTGGTATATGAAAAACATGTTTTTCAATGGCAAAAATCAATGAATATTGTAAATGCACAAACAGTAATATCTCCACATTGCAAGGTGCAATTCTGAAATTTTTTGCTTTTTCCTGCTAATCCTAGCATGATAAAGAAGATTCAAAGAGAGTGAGATGCCAGCTCCTTTCATTCAGTCAGTAGCTTCAAACATTTCTGGTATATGAAAAACATGTTTTTCAATGGCAAAAATCAATGAATATTGTAAATGCACAAACAGTAATATCTCCACATTGCACGGTGCAATTCTGAAATTTTTAGCTTTTTCCTGTTAATCCTAGCATGATAAAGAAGATTCAAAGAGAGTGAGATGCCAGCTCCTTTCATTCAGTCAGTAGCTTCAAACATTTCTGGTATATGAAAAACATGTTTTTCAATGGCAAAAATCAATGAATATTGTAAATGCACAAACAGTAATATCTCCACATTGCAAGGTGCAATTCTGAAATTTTTTGCTTTTTCCTGCTAATCCTAGCATGATAAAGAAGATTCAAAAAGAGTGAGATGCCAGCTCCTTTCATTCAGTCAGTAGCTTCAAACATTTCTGGTATATGAAAAACATGTTTTTCAATGGCAAAAATCAATGAATATTGTAAATGCACAAACAGTAATATCTCCACATTGCAAGGTGCAATTCTGAAATTTTTTGCTTTTTCCTGTTAATCCTAGCATGATAAAGAAGATTCAAAGAGAGTGAGATGCCAGCTCCTTTCATTCAGTCAGTAGCTTCAAACATTTCTGGTATATGAAAAACATGTTTTTCAATGGCAAAAATCAATGAATATTGTAAATGCACAAACAGTAATATCTCCACATTGCAAGGTGCAATTCTGAAATTTTTTGCTTTTTCCTGCTAATCCTAGCATGATAAAGAAGATTCAAAAAGAGTGAGATGCCAGCTCCTTTCATTCAGTCAGTAGCTTCAAACATTTCTGGTATATGAAAAACATGTTTTTCAATGGCAAAAATCAATGAATATTGTAAATGCACAAACAGTAATATCTCCACATTGCAAGGTGCAATTCTGAAATTTTTTGCTTTTTCCTGTTAATCCTAGCATGATAAAGAAGATTCAAAGAGAGTGAGATGCCAGCTCCTTTCATTCAGTCAGTAGCTTCAAACATTTCTGGTATATGAAAAACATGTTTTTCAATGGCAAAAATCAATGAATATTGTAAATGCACAAACAGTAATATCTCCACATTGCAAGGTGCAATTCTGAAATTTTTTGCTTTTTCCTGCTAATCCTAGCATGATAAAGAAGATTCAAAGAGAGTGAGATGCCAGCTCCTTTCATTCAGTCAGTAGCTTCAAACATTTCTGGTATATGAAAAACATGTTTTTCAATGGCAAAAATCAATGAATATTGTAAATGCACAAACAGTAATATCTCCACATTGCACGGTGCAATTCTGAAATTTTTAGCTTTTTCCTGTTAATCCTAGCATGATAAAGAAGATTCAAAGAGAGTGAGATGCCAGCTCCTTTCATTCAGTCAGTAGCTTCAAACATTTCTGGTATATGAAAAACGTTTTTCAATGGCAAAAATCAATGAATATTGTAAATGCACAAACAGTAATATTGCACGGTGCACGGTGCAATTCTGAAATTTTTAGCTTTTTCCTGTTAATCCTAGCATGATAAAGAAGATTCAAAGAGAGTGAGATGCCAGCTCCTTTCATTCAGTCAGTAGCTTCAAACATTTCTGGTATATGAAAAACATGTTTTTCAATGGCAAAAATCAATGAATATTGTAAATGCACAAACAGTAATATCTCCACATTGCAAGGTGCAATTCTGAAATTTTTTGCTTTTTCCTGTTAATCCTAGCATGATAAAGAAGATTCAAAGAGAGTGAGATGCCAGCTCCTTTCATTCAGTCAGTAGCTTCAAACATTTCTGGTATATGAAAAACATGTTTTTCAATGGCAAAAATCAATGAATATTGTAAATGCACAAACAGTAATATCTCCACATTGCAAGGTGCAATTCTGAAATTTTTTGCTTTTTCCTGCTAATCCTAGCATGATAAAGAAGATTCAAAGAGAGTGAGATGCCAGCTCCTTTCATTCAGTCAGTAGCTTCAAACATTTCTGGTATATGAAAAACATGTTTTTCAATGGCAAAAATCAATGAATATTGTAAATGCACAAACAGTAATATCTCCACATTGCAAGGTGCAATTCTGAAATTTTTAGCTTTTTCCTGCTAATCCTAGCATGATAAAGAAGATTCAAAAAGAGTGAGATGCCAGCTCCTTTCATTCAGTCAGTAGCTTCAAACATTTCTGGTATATGAAAAACATGTTTTTCAATGGCAAAAATCAATGAATATTGTAAATGCACAAACAGTAATATCTCCACATTGCAAGGTGCAATTCTGAAATTTTTTGCTTTTTCCTGTTAATCCTAGCATGATAAAGAAGATTCAAAGAGAGTGAGATGCCAGCTCCTTTCATTCAGTCAGTAGCTTCAAACATTTCTGGTATATGAAAAACATGTTTTTCAATGGCAAAAATCAATGAATATTGTAAATGCACAAACAGTAATATCTCCACATTGCAAGGTGCAATTCTGAAATTTTTTGCTTTTTCCTGCTAATCCTAGCATGATAAAGATTCAAAGAGAGTGAGATGCCAGCTCCTTTCATTCAGTCAGTAGCTTCAAACATTTCTGGTATATGAAAAACATGTTTTTCAATGGCAAAAATCAATGAATATTGTAAATGCACAAACAGTAATATTGCACGGTGCACGGTGCAATTCTGAAATTTTTAGCTTTTTCCTGTTAATCCTAGCATGATAAAGAAGATTCAAAGAGAGTGAGATGCCAGCTCCTTTCATTCAGTCAGTAGCTTCAAACATTTCTGGTATATGAAAAACATGTTTTTCAATGGCAAAAATCAATGAATATTGTAAATGCACAAACAGTAATATCTCCACATTGCAAGGTGCAATTCTGAAATTTTTTGCTTTTTCCTGTTAATCCTAGCATGATAAAGAAGATTCAAAGAGAGTGAGATGCCAGCTCCTTTCATTCAGTCAGTAGCTTCAAACATTTCTGGTATATGAAAAACATGTTTTTCAATGGCAAAAATCAATGAATATTGTAAATGCACAAACAGTAATATCTCCACATTGCAAGGTGCAATTCTGAAATTTTTTGCTTTTTCCTGCTAATCCTAGCATGATAAAGAAGATTCAAAGAGAGTGAGATGCCAGCTCCTTTCATTCAGTCAGTAGCTTCAAACATTTCTGGTATATGAAAAACATGTTTTTCAATGGCAAAAATCAATGAATATTGTAAATGCACAAACAGTAATATCCACATTGCACGGTGCAATTCTGAAATTTTTAGCTTTTTCCTGTTAATCCTAGCATGATAAAGAAGATTCAAAGAGAGTGAGATGCCAGCTCCTTTCATTCAGTCAGTAGCTTCAAACATTTCTGGTATATGAAAAACATGTTTTTCAATGGCAAAAATCAATGAATATTGTAAATGCACAAACAGTAATATCTCCACATTGCAAGGTGCAATTCTGAAATTTTTTGCTTTTTCCTGCTAATCCTCGCATGATAAAGAAGATTCAAAGAGAGTGAGATGCCAGCTCCTTTCATTCAGTCAGTAGCTTCAAACATTTCTGGTATATGAAAAACATGTTTTTCAATGGCAAAAATCAATGAATATTGTAAATGCACAAACAGTAATATCCACATTGCACGGTGCAATTCTGAAATTTTTAGCTTTTTCCTGTTAATCCTAGCATGATAAAGAAGATTCAAAGAGAGTGAGATGCCAGCTCCTTTCATTCAGTCAGTAGCTTCAAACATTTCTGGTATATGAAAAACATGTTTTTCAATGGCAAAAATCAATGAATATTGTAAATGCACAAACAGTAATATCTCCACATTGCAAGGTGCAATTCTGAAATTTTTTGCTTTTTCCTGCTAATCCTCGCATGATAAAGAAGATTCAAAGAGAGTGAGATGCCAGCTCCTTTCATTCAGTCAGTAGCTTCAAACATTTCTGGTATATGAAAAACATGTTTTTCAATGGCAAAAATCAATGAATATTGTAAATGCACAAACAGTAATATCTCCACATTGCACGGTGCAATTCTGAAATTTTTAGCTTTTTCCTGTTAATCCTAGCATGATAAAGAAGATTCAAAGAGAGTGAGATGCCAGCTCCTTTCATTCAGTCAGTAGCTTCAAACATTTCTGGTATATGAAAAACATGTTTTTCAATGGCAAAAATCAATGAATATTGTAAATGCACAAACAGTAATATCTCCACATTGCAAGGTGCAATTCTGAAATTTTTTGCTTTTTCCTGCTAATCCTAGCATGATAAAGAAGATTCAAAGAGAGTGAGATGCCAGCTCCTTTCATTCAGTCAGTAGCTTCAAACATTTCTGGTATATGAAAAACATGTTTTTCAATGGCAAAAATCAATGAATATTGTAAATGCACAAACAGTAATATCTCCACATTGCACGGTGCAATTCTGAAATTTTTAGCTTTTTCCTGTTAATCCTAGCATGATAAAGAAGATTCAAAGAGAGTGAGATGCCAGCTCCTTTCATTCAGTCAGTAGCTTCAAACATTTCTGGTATATGAAAAACATGTTTTTCAATGGCAAAAATCAATGAATATTGTAAATGCACAAACAGTAATATCTCCACATTGCAAGGTGCAATTCTGAAATTTTTTGCTTTTTCCTGCTAATCCTAGCATGATAAAGAAGATTCAAAGAGAGTGAGATGCCAGCTCCTTTCATTCAGTCAGTAGCTTCAAACATTTCTGGTATATGAAAAACATGTTTTTCAATGGCAAAAATCAATGAATATTGTAAATGCACAAACAGTAATATCTCCACATTGCACGGTGCAATTCTGAAATTTTTAGCTTTTTCCTGTTAATCCTAGCATGATAAAGAAGATTCAAAGAGAGTGAGATGCCAGCTCCTTTCATTCAGTCAGTAGCTTCAAACATTTCTGGTATATGAAAAACATGTTTTTCAATGGCAAAAATCAATGAATATTGTAAATGCACAAACAGTAATATCTCCACATTGCAAGGTGCAATTCTGAAATTTTTTGCTTTTTCCTGTTAATCCTAGCATGATAAAGAAGATTCAAAGAGAGTGAGATGCCAGCTCCTTTCATTCAGTCAGTAGCTTCAAACATTTCTGGTATATGAAAAACATGTTTTTCAATGGCAAAAATCAATGAATATTGTAAATGCACAAACAGTAATATCTCCACATTGCAAGGTGCAATTCTGAAATTTTTTGCTTTTTCCTGCTAATCCTAGCATGATAAAGAAGATTCAAAGAGAGTGAGATGCCAGCTCCTTTCATTCAGTCAGTAGCTTCAAACATTTCTGGTATATGAAAAACATGTTTTTCAATGGCAAAAATCAATGAATATTGTAAATGCACAAACAGTAATATCTCCACATTGCACGGTGCAATTCTGAAATTTTTAGCTTTTTCCTGTTAATCCTAGCATGATAAAGAAGATTCAAAGAGAGTGAGATGCCAGCTCCTTTCATTCAGTCAGTAGCTTCAAACATTTCTGGTATATGAAAAACATGTTTTTCAATGGCAAAAATCAATGAATATTGTAAATGCACAAACAGTAAAATCTCCACATTGCAAGGTGCAATTCTGAAATTTTTTGCTTTTTCCTGTTAATCCTAGCATGATAAAGAAGATTCAAAGAGAGTGAGATGCCAGCTCCTTTCATTCAGTCAGTAGCTTCAAACATTTCTGGTATATGAAAAACATGTTTTTCAATGGCAAAAATCAATGAATATTGTAAATGCACAAACAGTAATATCTCCACATTGCAAGGTGCAATTCTGAAATTTTTTGCTTTTTCCTGCTAATCCTAGCATGATAAAGAAGATTCAAAGAGAGTGAGATGCCAGCTCCTTTCATTCAGTCAGTAGCTTCAAACATTTCTGGTATATGAAAAACATGTTTTTCAATGGCAAAAATCAATGAATATTGTAAATGCACAAACAGTAATATCTCCACATTGCACGGTGCAATTCTGAAATTTTTAGCTTTTTCCTGTTAATCCTAGCATGATAAAGAAGATTCAAAGAGAGTGAGATGCCAGCTCCTTTCATTCAGTCAGTAGCTTCAAACATTTCTGGTATATGAAAAACATGTTTTTCAATGGCAAAAATCAATGAATATTGTAAATGCACAAACAGTAATATCTCCACATTGCAAGGTGCAATTCTGAAATTTTTTGCTTTTTCCTGCTAATCCTAGCATGATAAAGAAGATTCAAAGAGACTGAGATGCCAGCTCCTTTCATTCAGTCAGTAGCTTCAAACATTTCTGGTATATGAAAAACATGTTTTTCAATGGCAAAAATCAATGAATATTGTAAATGCACAAACAGTAATATCTCCACATTGCACGGTGCAATTCTGAAATTTTTAGCTTTTTCCTGTTAATCCTAGCATGATAAAGAAGATTCAAAGAGAGTGAGATGCCAGCTCCTTTCATTCAGTCAGTAGCTTCAAACATTTCTGGTATATGAAAAACATGTTTTTCAATGGCAAAAATCAATGAATATTGTAAATGCACAAACAGTAATATCTCCACATTGCACGGTGCAATTCTGAAATTTTTAGCTTTTTCCTGTTAATCCTAGCATGATAAAGAAGATTCAAAGAGAGTGAGATGCCAGCTCCTTTCATTCAGTCAGTAGCTTCAAACATTTCTGGTATATGAAAAACATGTTTTTCAATGGCAAAAATCAATGAATATTGTAAATGCACAAACAGTAATATCTCCACATTGCAAGGTGCAATTCTGAAATTTTTTGCTTTTTCCTGTTAATCCTAGCATGATAAAGAAGATTCAAAGAGAGTGAGATGCCAGCTCCTTTCATTCAGTCAGTAGCTTCAAACATTTCTGGTATATGAAAAACATGTTTTTCAATGGCAAAAATCAATGAATATTGTAAATGCACAAACAGTAATATCTCCACATTGCAAGGTGCAATTCTGAAATTTTTTGCTTTTTCCTGCTAATCCTAGCATGATAAAGAAGATTCAAAGAGAGTGAGATGCCAGCTCCTTTCATTCAGTCAGTAGCTTCAAACATTTCTGGTATATGAAAAACATGTTTTTCAATGGCAAAAATCAATGAATATTGTAAATGCACAAACAGTAATATCTCCACATTGCACGGTGCAATTCTGAAATTTTTAGCTTTTTCCTGTTAATCCTAGCATGATAAAGAAGATTCAAAGAGAGTGAGATGCCAGCTCCTTTCATTCAGTCAGTAGCTTCAAACATTTCTGGTATATGAAAAACATGTTTTTCAATGGCAAAAATCAATGAATATTGTAAATGCACAAACAGTAATATCTCCACATTGCAAGGTGCAATTCTGAAATTTTTTGCTTTTTCCTGCTAATCCTAGCATGATAAAGAAGATTCAAAGAGACTGAGATGCCAGCTCCTTTCATTCAGTCAGTAGCTTCAAACATTTCTGGTATATGAAAAACATGTTTTTCAATGGCAAAAATCAATGAATATTGTAAATGCACAAACAGTAATATCTCCACATTGCACGGTGCAATTCTGAAATTTTTAGCTTTTTCCTGTTAATCCTAGCATGATAAAGAAGATTCAAAGAGAGTGAGATGCCAGCTCCTTTCATTCAGTCAGTAGCTTCAAACATTTCTGGTATATGAAAAACATGTTTTTCAATGGCAAAAATCAATGAATATTGTAAATGCACAAACAGTAATATCTCCACATTGCAAGGTGCAATTCTGAAATTTTTTGCTTTTTCCTGTTAATCCTAGCATGATAAAGAAGATTCAAAGAGTGAGATGCCAGCTCCTTTCATTCAGTCAGTAGCTTCAAACATTTCTGGTATATGAAAAACATGTTTTTCAATGGCAAAAATCAATGAATATTGTAAATGCACAAACAGTAATATCTCCACATTGCAAGGTGCAATTCTGAAATTTTTTGCTTTTTCCTGCTAATCCTAGCATGATAAAGAAGATTCAAAGAGAGTGAGATGCCAGCTCCTTTCATTCAGTCAGTAGCTTCAAACATTTCTGGTATATGAAAAACATGTTTTTCAATGGCAAAAATCAATGAATATTGTAAATGCACAAACAGTAATATCTCCACATTGCACGGTGCAATTCTGAAATTTTTAGCTTTTTCCTGTTAATCCTAGCATGATAAAGAAGATTCAAAGAGAGTGAGATGCCAGCTCCTTTCATTCAGTCAGTAGCTTCAAACATTTCTGGTATATGAAAAACATGTTTTTCAATGGCAAAAATCAATGAATATTGTAAATGCACAAACAGTAATATCTCCACATTGCAAGGTGCAATTCTGAAATTTTTTGCTTTTTCCTGCTAATCCTAGCATGATAAAGAAGATTCAAAGAGAGTGAGATGCCAGCTCCTTTCATTCAGTCAGTAGCTTCAAACATTTCTGGTATATGAAAAACATGTTTTTCAATGGCAAAAATCAATGAATATTGTAAATGCACAAACAGTAATATCTCCACATTGCACGGTGCAATTCTGAAATTTTTAGCTTTTTCCTGTTAATCCTAGCATGATAAAGAAGATTCAAAGAGAGTGAGATGCCAGCTCCTTTCATTCAGTCAGTAGCTTCAAACATTTCTGGTATATGAAAAACATGTTTTTCAATGGCAAAAATCAATGAATATTGTAAATGCACAAACAGTAATATCTCCACATTGCAAGGTGCAATTCTGAAATTTTTTGCTTTTTCCTGCTAATCCTCGCATGATAAAGAAGATTCAAAGAGAGTGAGATGCCAGCTCCTTTCATTCAGTCAGTAGCTTCAAACATTTCTGGTATATGAAAAACATGTTTTTCAATGGCAAAAATCAATGAATATTGTAAATGCACAAACAGTAATATCTCCACATTGCACGGTGCAATTCTGAAATTTTTAGCTTTTTCCTGTTAATCCTAGCATGATAAAGAAGATTCAAAGAGAGTGAGATGCCAGCTCCTTTCATTCAGTCAGTAGCTTCAAACATTTCTGGTATATGAAAAACATGTTTTTCAATGGCAAAAATCAATGAATATTGTAAATGCACAAACAGTAATATCTCCACATTGCAAGGTGCAATTCTGAAATTTTTTGCTTTTTCCTGCTAATCCTAGCATGATAAAGAAGATTCAAAGAGAGTGAGATGCCAGCTCCTTTCATTCAGTCAGTAGCTTCAAACATTTCTGGTATATGAAAAACATGTTTTTCAATGGCAAAAATCAATGAATATTGTAAATGCACAAACAGTAATATCTCCACATTGCACGGTGCAATTCTGAAATTTTTAGCTTTTTCCTGTTAATCCTAGCATGATAAAGAAGATTCAAAGAGAGTGAGATGCCAGCTCCTTTCATTCAGTCAGTAGCTTCAAACATTTCTGGTATATGAAAAACATGTTTTTCAATGGCAAAAATCAATGAATATTGTAAATGCACAAACAGTAATATCTCCACATTGCAAGGTGCAATTCTGAAATTTTTTGCTTTTTCCTGCTAATCCTAGCATGATAAAGAAGATTCAAAGAGAGTGAGATGCCAGCTCCTTTCATTCAGTCAGTAGCTTCAAACATTTCTGGTATATGAAAAACATGTTTTTCAATGGCAAAAATCAATGAATATTGTAAATGCACAAACAGTAATATCTCCACATTGCACGGTGCAATTCTGAAATTTTTAGCTTTTTCCTGTTAATCCTAGCATGATAAAGAAGATTCAAAGAGAGTGAGATGCCAGCTCCTTTCATTCAGTCAGTAGCTTCAAACATTTCTGGTATATGAAAAACATGTTTTTCAATGGCAAAAATCAATGAATATTGTAAATGCACAAACAGTAATATCTCCACATTGCAAGGTGCAATTCTGAAATTTTTTGCTTTTTCCTGTTAATCCTAGCATGATAAAGAAGATTCAAAGAGAGTGAGATGCCAGCTCCTTTCATTCAGTCAGTAGCTTCAAACATTTCTGGTATATGAAAAACATGTTTTTCAATGGCAAAAATCAATGAATATTGTAAATGCACAAACAGTAATATCTCCACATTGCAAGGTGCAATTCTGAAATTTTTTGCTTTTTCCTGCTAATCCTAGCATGATAAAGAAGATTCAAAGAGAGTGAGATGCCAGCTCCTTTCATTCAGTCAGTAGCTTCAAACATTTCTGGTATATGAAAAACATGTTTTTCAATGGCAAAAATCAATGAATATTGTAAATGCACAAACAGTAATATCTCCACATTGCACGGTGCAATTCTGAAATTTTTAGCTTTTTCCTGTTAATCCTAGCATGATAAAGAAGATTCAAAGAGAGTGAGATGCCAGCTCCTTTCATTCAGTCAGTAGCTTCAAACATTTCTGGTATATGAAAAACATGTTTTTCAATGGCAAAAATCAATGAATATTGTAAATGCACAAACAGTAATATCTCCACATTGCAAGGTGCAATTCTGAAATTTTTTGCTTTTTCCTGCTAATCCTAGCATGATAAAGAAGATTCAAAGAGACTGAGATGCCAGCTCCTTTCATTCAGTCAGTAGCTTCAAACATTTCTGGTATATGAAAAACATGTTTTTCAATGGCAAAAATCAATGAATATTGTAAATGCACAAACAGTAATATCTCCACATTGCAAGGTGCAATTCTGAAATTTTTAGCTTTTTCCTGTTAATCCTAGCATGATAAAGAAGATTCAAAGAGAGTGAGATGCCAGCTCCTTTCATTCAGT
>NW_027370786.1:0-33379 GCF_046119375.1 Phyllobates terribilis
CGTATTATATAAGATTTCTATGGGGAAGGTGGAGAACGGGCGTGCACTGGCGGGCGCCGATGAACATGTTGGTTTCACACACAAAATTTCTAGAGTAAGAACTCAACCAAAAAACAATAAAAACCAACCTAATCTATCTAACTACGAAAAAGGAAAAACAAACGTACCTGCATCGGGTTGCCTCCCGAGAAGCGTTGTTTAACGTCGTGGCTCAACATCATTCAATCTCAATGTGGCACATGTGGCTCCTCTAATTCAACTTATTCAACCATATCCTTAGAGAACCCTTTGTAGTACTTCTTCAATCGTTGCATGTTAACTTTGAAAACAGTGTGGATCGCCTCGTCATATAGGTCAATAGCACCATGAGGGTAGGCCTTGAAAACAGTATATGGTACCATCCATCAGGGTATTAGCTTCCATGAGAACAAATTGAGCTAAGAACAGAATAATAAGACCTTGTCCCCTGGTTTGAAAATCTTTCTCAAGATGTTCTGATCATGACAAGCTTTAGTTTTCTCTTTGTAGTGCAAGGCATTATCATAGGCTTTGCCCCTATCTTCTTCTAATATGCTCAATTGGAGCTTCCTATGCTCCCCAACTTCATCAAGATTCATATTACACTTCCGGACTACTGAATAGGCTCTATGCTCAAGTTCTACCAATAAAGGACAAGCTTTCCCGAACACTAACCGATAGGGTTTTTGAAATCCGAACACTAACCAAAGAGCATCATCTAATTTAAAGCTCCAATTTTCCTGTTGGATGAAACTGTCTTCTCTAGGATGACCTTAATATCTCTATTTGATACCTCTGCCATGCCATTCGTCTTGGGGTGATATGTCGTAGAGATATGTTGCGTAACATGATACCTCTTGAAAAGTGCATCTATCATCCTATTGTAAAAATGTGTCCCCCTATCACTAACTATTGTTTTTGAAATCCTAAATCCAGAAAATATGCGGAACTTCAAGAAATCTGTCACTACTTTGGCATCATTAGTACTGTTAGTTTAAGCTTGAGTAGTTTAAACATTCCGCTTATTTTGATGATGATAAACATAGCATTTGATGTCTATTGTGTGTGACAAGCTTTCCAGGACTAGCTCGAGAAGGTAGGAGAATACCTTTGATTCAAGCGGACAAGCTAGAGATTAGCTTTATGCCTAGAGGGGAGAGAGAGTCTCACAAAGCCAGTGTTGAATAAAGAGCGAAGGAAAATAAAATTCCAAGTGATGAGATGTGAAGAAAGAAGGACTAATTGAGCAAAGCGAGTCGCTACAAGCTAGTGGATCTAACTTCAAACTCGTAGAGAAGTATACAAGTGGATCCAGTGTAGAAGAGTGTCCTACGGTGGAATCCTACACCAACGAGCAGAAGATTCAGGCACAGTGAAGGGAAGGACGAGAAGCTAAGGATAGGGGTATGTGCGATTCCTACCTATGGATAGTGAAGAACATGGATCGCCAAGCTGGACGAATCAGAGACGCGCGGAGTGGTGTGGAGAGGATTGCCAACGTGGAAAAAGTTGTTGCTCAAAGAGAAGAAAGAAGCGCGTGGGATCAAGTGTGTTCCAAGATGCGGATCGATCACATAGATTGCCAACGTGGATTCTCATTGCAATTCTGTTATAGTTTGTTTCTTTACTTGGAGGATAAGTTTAGGAAATTCTATAAATAGGTGCAATAGGTATTGTTAGTGCACACAAGAGAGAGAGTGACCATAGAGACGAACTTGAGAGAGAACTGAGCTGAGAAGAGCAAACCCAGAGACGAACACAAGAGGTCTAGCAAAACTTAGAGATAAGTGAGTACCAGCTGAGTGTTTAGGGTTAAGAGCGAATTGGTAAGAGTCGTAGCTATAGGAAAGCTACTCTTATCCAATGTCGCTTAGGTTCAGATAATTTGTCCACATACCTGTTGAGCAGAGAGGATCACTTGTATTAAGCTGAACGTGGATTGTATTGAGTGGAAGAGTTACGAGTGTTGCAATTCTCTTGATTTAATATAATTTAATTATTGGTGAGTTTTATCCCGTGCTTAGTAGAAGCCTAGGTTTCTCACCTTTGGGAAAATCTTTGCATTTGAGCTGAACTTACTATCTAACAATTCTAAGTTTAATATTGTGGCTAATCTCCCTTTCCGCATTTCTAACACAATCGCTCTATAGCTTGTTGTGCGTACTTTGGAGATTAGACTAGCTTAAAAGTGTTTTCATCTTCTATATTTTCAAAACACTTAAGCAAGTTGATCGAGCTACTCTTTATAAGTGTTAGCCGATCAAAGCTACTTGATCTGTTCTTAAAGAAGGTCAAAAACTTACAAGTACAGTTGGCCTTAGCTTCGATCCACATGATCACATAATCCACCGCGAGCAAGATGTAAATATTACCTCCGGAGTATGAAATCAATGCCCCAAACATCAAAAATCTCGCAAAAAATTATTGGAGATTGTTGCATCTCATGTCGATGGTTCATGTTCCCCATCCTTTGGCATTTGTCACATGATTTGCAAAATTCATCTGTATCGCTAAAGAGGACCGACCACTGAAATCCAGCTTCTAGGACTTTCCTATCCATGTTCCTAGAATTTGTACTTGCCTCTGTATTCTTCCCTTTCCAATCCAGAAGCTTCCCCAATAGAAATCGTGAGAGAATTCCACAATCCTTTTGAGTAATCGTGAACGACATGGTTGAAAAAACATGTGCAACTGAGACGTACAGGTAGGAGGAGAAGGAAGGAGGGAGGAAGATAGAAAGGGATATATTATGGACCCTCGATGAAGGCAGACCTAACAACTCATGTTCTTTCTCCATTCTCAGTTTAATTACCATTCTTAGTTGATATATTTTCTTTTCCTATTGTGTGTACATGATTACACTATAGTGGAAATATAATCGTTTAAAGTTACTCCCTCCATATCAAAATGGTTGTCATTTTGACATTCAATCCTTGTATCAAAAAGGTTATCATTCTAGCTATTTTCGTTGGATTTTTCTAAAAAAGCTCTTATTAATTAAATACACTAATAAGTTAAAATAGAAGTATTTAATCTACCATGATCAATTAATTAGGGATATTTTTGTCCATTTTTTCTTAATAGTTATGCAATGGACTGAAATAACAACCATTTTAACACGGAGATAGTATGTTTTTATTGTGAAGTGTTAATTAATTGTAAGTTTTGTTTTTTGAACTTTTATTTATCTTATTGTGTGCCATGGGGGTTGGGGTACACAATAGAAAAATCGTAATCATGGTTATTAAAATCTAGATCCGGATCTTAAAATCTTACGATTTTATGATCCAACATTGATCTTTTTTCCCGGATCTATCATTAGAATCTATTCATGTTAAAATCTTACTTTGGATCTTATTGGATCTCATAATATCAGTAGGATCTTACGATTTTGCGATCCATGTACGATCCTAACGTTGAACTATGATGAGACACTAATGCCTATTTTAAAGCCCAATTATTCCACTTTTTTATCTTTTGAATGATTAAAATCACTCTATATGTACATCTCTCATATAGTACTAGATAAAAATCATAGAAATTTTACTCATGTGTGCACAACATCTAAAGCAGCCCCAAATGCAATTGTTTATAACATTAAGTCGTCTAAAAAATTTCTGAATTCAAAATTTTAAATATAGTTTAGTGTACATGACTTGATATTCGAAGAATATTTATCGCTTTGAAGTAATGCTTGTAGATTTAAATTTTAGACTTCAAATTTTAGTTGAATTTTTGTAGTAAAATGTTTATAGATGAATATAAAATATTGTTTTATTAATCTTTAAAATCTTACGATTCTACGATCCGAGTTTACGATCCGATCCTAAGGGTTCCTTGTGATCCGATCCTAAAATCCCTATTTTAATAACCTTGATCGTAATACTATTTGATAGATTGTGAATCAATACTCCATGCGATGTAATTTAAGTGTCATTTTAAAAGAAACCATACATATTAAAAAAGAGTTATTATTCCTTTAACTCGTAATAAATTTCATAGATATTATATTCATTTAATTTAATTTGACAAAAGATAATGAAGTAAATATATTTTGTGTATTTTTATTGACTAAGCATTCCTTATGGGGGTTTATGGAACATAAAGCTTCAAAAGGCCCAAAAAAGTCTCTAACGAAGGTTTTTTAGGCTAGTTCCAAAATGGGCTACTAAATAATAGTCTAAAAAAGTCCAAACCATTTCTAAGAATTTGACTTGTTTGTTTTTATTATTCAATAGAATAATCATTTTTAGTATTACTTTTTTTCCTTTTTATGATATATATAGAACTCATTATTTTAATATCAAATATAATTTTAATATAATATATTCAATGTACAAAGATGTAAAAGAACAATTGTTTAATTATATTTTCAGTAGAAAATGGAATAATGGAGTAATATGTAGCACATGAGACCTGCAAAAAAGCCCCAAATAAGTCCCATATCATTAAAGACTTCAATCTAGGAGGGGCTTTTTTGGACTTTTATGTAAAAAAAATCCCCAAAGTCACAAATCATAAGGAATGTTCTAATAATAACATGAGAAGGTGAGAAATTCTTAGAAATGAATTGGGAAATGAAAAGTGTAGTAAAAGATGTTAAAATAACAATTTGCCTAGATCAAACTATGTTGAAATAAAGTATATCATCTATGAAGTTGAGAGATAACAAGTCTAATATATAAGTTTAAAGATTACTCCTTCTATTTAAAATAAAACCTTTGTTAGATCAGGCTGCTCTTATATGTATGTTCACGACTTCCTTTTCTATGTTGAATAAAAGAACCACGTAATTTAACAAAAAAATATGTTTAAAATGGAATTATTTTAGATTGAAAAAAAGTAGAAAATAACTTGTTCGGAAGCTCATAACTAAAGGCAAAACAAACAATAGAATGACTAAATCAATCATTTATCACTAAATTATACATCATTTAATATAAATTATCATACTAACAATAAGGATCTGGTGAAAACAATCCTTATGGTGTGAAGTGCGAACTTTCTCGGGTATACATATAACACACTAATGTTCACATATAACATACTAATGTTCACATCTAAAGGGATAAAAAAATCACCCAGAAAACGTAAAATAAAAATAAAAATAACAGTTCACCATTCATTACAAAAATGCGACCGCGTGGATTCATTAAAAAACCCATCTTTTAATCTCAGCCCTCCATTTTCTAATCTAATGACTCAACATACTTCGCACTTCACACTATAAGGCTTATTTTCACCGGAACTCACCTCATCATACTAATCTAATCAAATATAAAAAATAATCATCAGTTTAGCTCGAATCATTCATATGTTCGTAGTTTTTTCACGGGAATGATCGTTTCTATCTGACTCCGTCCCTGGCCGATTGGAATGTTAGTTTTTATTGTAAAATAGACTTATGCAAAACGTTATTCGATCTCGTTCTTTGCTGCACGCCCTTAATTAATTAGTTAATGCATGGAGCTTGTTTTTTGTTTGTTTGTAAGGCACGTTAAAACTATGACTGTGGCAAGATTCGTTTCAGCTACAAAAATCGATCTGTCGAAATATGATACAGTCAACAAAGACCTTAATTAATTACGTTGCCCGACATATTAGACATAAAAATGGCACCTAATTGACCTTAGCAAAAAGCAACCTACACCGATGAAAATGGTACGTTATCACTTCTTTTATTAAAAATATTATTTTAATTATTTTAACATCTTTTCAATATACTCATTAACTAATGATCAAAATAATTTATTTTTTTACATAAGATTGTAATCCTCCTTAAACAATTCTTGAACCTACAAACTATTATAGTTTATATATTTAATTAGAATACATACATTAAGTTACACTATTTTTTAATAAGTGCATTTACCTAAAACGACATTCTTTTTAAAATGAAAGTATTATTATGTGCGACCCCGCTGCACTTCAAATACTTAGTATGTTTCAATCCGCCATTTACCTCAATTGAAACAAAAAAATAGATGGTTGGGTGCATCTAATGAAGACGTTCGAAAAATTCAAACGCGATTCACAAATTTAAATAATAAAACTACTCGTATGTTGATCATGATATATTGGCACTCAAATTACAAAGAGTCTCTCCCCTCTCTCCTGACTAATGGATGTGCGGAGCTATTAATAGGAAAATAGGGTGCTGTGTACTTGTGAGCTGTTTGGGGCACGTGTCGGAACCCGCTATTGCACGTCCTTTATTGCTTTGTCCTGGCGTTGAGCTTTGATTGGATAGCAGAAAGGGACCACCTTGCTTGAAGACCGCGGTAATGTCGACCACGCTAAGCAAGAGAGTCGTACAGAACGGGGACCCACCCACCATGACCGCAGTCCGCCTTATCCGTGCTAATCCTTAATTTACCGAGACTATTCGTGGGTTAAGTGGTATGTTAAATACCGTGATCCACCACAATCCCTTGAATTGAGCCGGCTAGCAGGGTTAATTCAATAAAAGGAGCGGTGTAGATAAGACAGCGTGATTGATAATGGCGTTGAAGTCTTGGTTTACTTGGTAACTTACCAGATGTTCAAGAAACCTCCAGACAAAGAGTTTGGCCCCTGATTGTTTGGGCCCAAAATCCCATTGGGAAGAAAGTTATGAAGTCTGCCCATTTATGCTATGTATAAGAAAGGGAAAGCAGGAGGTGGAAAATCACTTTGTCTCCCTCCTCTCGAAAATTTGTCTCTTCACCTTCCTCAATTCTCGTCGCTTTGTTGCCTCCATTTTCAAATCGTTGTCTGGACCAGCCTTCCGTTGCCACCTCATCTTTGCCCATTCCAGGCCAATCTCTCTTCTCCCTCCTTTCTCTCTTGCTTTTCAATGGATGTTCCTAGGGTCGAGGGAGGTTTGAAAAGGTTAGGGTTTAGAGAACCCTAACCACTGGACGAGAGATTATGGGATTTGACTCCTGGACAAACCTTGGGGTTGCATGTGTCAATTACGGGTGATGGGATGGCTATCTGAGCCTATACCCACCGCTCGCAAGGGAAGGAGGGGTTTCGCAACTGAAACCTCCGTCCCTCCTCTCCGGGAACAACCAAGGTCAAATTGCTTTATTTTCTTTCCTCTTTTATCACGCCAAATTGCTTAGGATCCTAGAAAATCTAGAGAATGTCGGACTCAGCCTTCCTCATCGTGAGGGTCGATCACCTTATAATTTCACATGTTTCCTTTTCTTCCTCGCCCAGGATCACGATTATTTATATACTTCTTTTTTTTCGAACACTTGGTCACTTTGCACGTATGTTGAGCTCAAAATACTTGAAGAAAGAGGCAGCTTGAAAGCGGGTTCTTTCAAAACTGTCATTGACCCCCCCCCCCTACTCCCGCACCTCCTCTTCTTTCATCCCTCTTGGTCTTGACAAATCAAAAGAGGTTTCTGCTCCCAGGACCGCGGAGCAAAAAGCGCCAGGATCATATAGAGGTTGGCTCTTCTAAAAAGAAGGCCAAAGAAGCCTCTCAAGAGCCAACCCCTCAGACCTTCTCGTAGACTCTAATTGGGGTTGATGTGGCAAAGTCCATGAAGATGGATCTAGGACACCGTCCTCTCGCGAGATTAAAAAGATGGGCATCCCCACAAAAGTTTCTGTTGAGGAGAAGGCATGGTGGTACACACTTCCAACCGACACGATCCACTTTGAGTCGGGTCGGTTTTGTGAGGCAGTATGTTCCGGGTTGGATACTCCCCCCTTTTGTAATGCTTGGCATTCTTCTTTAACTTTTCTTATTTCCAGATGCGCTTGGGGCTCCTACAATTCCACAGGTAATATAAAGCCTTGGAGCTAAAGTGCGCGGAAGTGGTGAGTGCCGGGGAGAGGCTTCTTCCACTTGAAAATAAACTCAAGGTAGCGACCGTGGTGAAAGTATTGGCCAAGGAGTTGGGAGAGGAGCGAGCTAAGCTAATGGAAGAACGTATTAAGAAGCTCAAAGACCCCAATACCAAGCTCGACGTGGTCTCATATGAGTTAAAGGATGTGTTCGTGAAGTCCAAGGAGCTGTTGAGTAGGCCTAAGAAAGAGGTCGGCACGTTGAGAACTCAGCTTGATACGGTCGAGCCGGAGAGAAACAAGGTTGGGGAGAAAGTCGTTGCCCAGGTCTTTGAAAGTGAAGTTGTAGGATCGTCAATAGTACTACATAGGTACAATTATGAGCTTTCGTACTTTTGTTGCAAAAGATACCAAACAAATACGCTTAAGTTCACAAAACCATGAGAACATTTGGTAATCTCTTACCTAGTGAAAAAATCATGTACTCTTTTCTATTAAACAACGATTACACAGTAAGAACGGAATAAAAAATTTCTAGTCTAATCACTCAAGATTCTAACAATCGATGCCTAGTCTTTTAAGAGTATCTTAATAATGCTTTTCTACTGATCTCTCAAATCACACATAAAAGCTCTCCTATACAAGTGAACGCTATCAGCTATATATAGGATAATGAGTTGGGCTTCACTAACCAACCCTAATTACACACGGTGGCCCTAATAACCCTATTGCCACATTAGTTGAATCTTAGTTTCCATATTATAAATATTATTATCCTAAATAGGACGGTTAGGATAATCTCGTTCAAATATATTGCGCGTCTATCTCCATAATTAATATTTGAATGTCCCGCACATCCTAACGGCTTGAACCACTTTGGCACTCTCTGGACTTCCTTATCCGAAAGCTTGTCTTTTCTTTTTGATCACTAGGTACGACATCCTAAAAGATTAACTTCCCATCTCTTCCTTGGGGTTATAAAGTATCTTCTACCTATTAAGATAGCATGCAATGCCTTGATCTAATTAAGATATTAGTAGTAGGTTTGTTTACCGTCATCAAAACAAGAGAAACTAATGGGAAATAAATTCATAAGGACGAGTCCCAAAGTTCATATTTCCAACAATTTCCCCCTTTTTGATGATGATAAACAATAGTATTTGGCATATATATGTGAAAAGATTAATGTCAGGATAATAGAAAATTTTCCCTAAGTCTTAACCATGGACTCCACATTACTTCCCCCCTTATTTCATTGTTAGTTGAGCTAGTAGTAGTTTAACTTAGTTTCTTAAGCATTGATGATAACAAACTTATTATCTAATAATATTTATGAGTTTTAAGTGATACATGTCACACTTATATATTATGGTCTAGCTTAAAGTTCTGCAGTCTCACTTATGAGAATTAAGAAGCGCAATAGTCACGCTTAGACATTTAGAGTCTCACTGAGCAGCGTGATAGGCACGCTGATATATTCCAAGAAGAGTGCAAGAGTACCAAAGAAGAGAAATGGACAAAGCTCTTTGAAGGATTAAGTATGAAGGATAATTCAATATAAGCACGTGATAAAGTTGCAAATAGGCAGTGCAAGTTGCATCTCAAGAAGCCAAGAAGAGTTGTACACATGTAAGCGCGATTCAAGGATGAGGAGCGCGAGTCAAAGCAAGTTGAATAAGCTACAACACGTGTCATCAGACCCCGCTTCAGTTACCAATGGATAAGTTGGATAATAGATTCAGGAGCCCATTTCTTGATAGCCAATGAGAGATAAGCGCGACTGCGATGTGGCATTGGTAGTTGATTTATATTGAGCTACATAGAAGCTCATCTATAAAATAGAGTTGTAATAGGATTAGAAACGTCTGATCTTTGTACAATCTAGAAAGTTGTTACATTGAGAGAAAGCTTGAGAGATTAGTTCTATTCGAGGAATAGAAAACACAAACAGTGAGTGTAAGAGTGATTGTGTGAGAGATATATTATAGGCTCGTCCTTCTAAGTAATAAGAAAGTTTGTGTGAGTTTTATCCCGGATCAAATCTTGATCTAGGATTCTCACATTTGGTGATATCTTACTTTGATCTTAAGTTGTCTTTTTCTTCTGCAAGCTAGAGCTCTGAGCCGTGCTGAAGACTTAGCTCTTGAAGAGACTAGAACCAATAATTGGTAACAGAGAAGGAGATCATTCAAGATTCATCACCAGCTCGAAGATCCAGTTATGACTAACGAGAAGAACCAGAACAATCACAATCTTGGTATTTCTTTGAACAAACCACATGTTCTTATTCAAGGAGAACTAGATTGGTGGATTATGGTGACGAGGAACTACATCTAGAAAATTGATTTTCAATGTTGAATGATCATTGAAAAAGGAGATGAAGAAGTCTTTCCAGCCACGAAGGAGCATCCATGGGTCCTGTTGAGTACAATCAACTGGAGAAGAACGCTAAGGCAAGGCAGCTTATTCTTAATGTACTTCAGCGCAAGGATATGGATAAAATCATGAGTATCCCCACGGAAAAACGTATGTGGGAAGCCATCATTTCCATGCATAGAGGAAGTGATGACATGAAGAATAACATGGAATTGAGCTTCACCACAAATTTCACTCCTTCAAAATGAGTGAAATTGGCATCCATTCACGACGTAAACAATAAATTTGACACCACGAAATGTATAATGCTCATGAAAAAGGAGACGAAGGAGCTACCAGTTGCACATCCTAGAGATACAAGACTCATAACAACATCAATCTTCACGATCATCCAAAGGAACGACCCTTAAGCTAATTGAGGTTCTCCAACATCTCGACAATGAAGACGCCAATGATGATGTGGAGATGGACATGTACCTAAAGAATAAGGCTAACTTCAAGAAAGATCAGCTGCCAAAGAGCTTCATGTGCTATAATTTCCAACAAAAGGGCACCTTGCCAAATCGTGCACAAATACCAAAGTTGTTGGCTCAAGCTCATTTGAAACAAGAAAGTATTCTTCACTACTTGGGGTGATACAAATGAAGAGCTTGATGCGGGGGAAGAGACTCAAGCTAAATGTTTGATGGCCTTAGAAGACTCAGACAATGATGAACCAATCAAGGTATCATCCTTAAAACTAGACCTTTTAACAAAGGCAGATCTAGTTGGTTAATCGAGGATAACAATATTCTTCTTACTCAAGCTAATGAGTACACTGAGGAAATTAACGAGCTCAGAGCTGAGACAGTTGAGATTTTAAATAAGCTTCATGCTCCCGTGAACTATACAATGGTAAGGGTCTTATGCAAGACTATGACTCAATTGTGCTCGATAAGCTCGACCTCGTTATGAGTAAGCTTGATAATTTAAACATGTCTATTGAAGCAAAGACTGTTAATCAAATAGTCTTTCTAAGAGCTAGACCTAGATTGGGTTATACTTCTCAAAAAACTCCATCTTGCTCAAATTATACTCTTACTAGTGTTTTGACTGAAAAGATCAGTTCACTAAACAGAGAACTTCAATCTTGAAAAAACAAGAATAAATATCTAGAGGGAAAGATGAAGGTTCTTGAAAAGGAGCCCAAAGAAACCAAGAAATGGTTTCATGGGAAAACACGCATAAGCTCTATATGAAATAAGTTCATTATAACCCACATACTCAGCGAGTTAAGCTTGAAAAGAAAGCTCCATTGTGCCCAGGAAATGGAAAGTATGGCTATGTAAGATACAATCTATATTGTGTACTTTTTGTGGTAAGAATGGGCACCGTGTACATGAGTGTGAATGTAAGAGGCCGCTTATAAACAAACTATGCAAGTCATACATGTCTAAGCCTAATCAAGTGCTAGACCTGAATGATCCCTTTTACTATGAACAACCTTCCCCTTCCACAAAAGGCAGAGCGAGAAATAGTAGCTTAGGAATTGCTTCCACTAATCCATCCATGAAGCTAAAGCTTTGATGGGTACCACAAACTTAATTCTTCTTTTTACAGGATGAAATGTAGAGCAAGTGGTACATTGATAGCGGTTGCTCATGCCACATGACGGGCGACCCAAATTTTTTGCTATCATTTCACAACAACAAAGGAGGCAATATCTCCTTTGGTGACAAGAAGCAGGGAAGAATCAAAGAAACAAGAAGTATTTAAGGGAGATCCTCAAGAAGTTCAAGATGGAGAATAGCAAGCCTTTCCCAACACCTATCTCAACAACTACTAAGCTTGATGCAAACTTGAACTGGGAAAAGGTGGATGAGACCAACTACCGTGGGATGGTGTGCTCATTTATGAACCTCACAACGTCTCGACCTGATATTGTGTTTTCCATTAGTCTATGTGATAGATCATAGAGAGAACCCAGAGCGAGCCATGTGTCCAACATCAAGCAAATCCTATGCTACCTCAAGGGCACTGAGAACATGTGTTTGTGGTACCCAAGAGGAGGAGACATCTTGCTTATAGGCTACGCTAACATGGACTACGCATGCTACCTCGTGGATAGGAAGAGCACCTAAGGGATGGTCCAATTACTAGGTCATTGTCTTGTTTCATGGGGATTGAGAAAGCAGAACTCCATAGCTCTCTCCACCACTGCGGCAGAGTATATTTCCGTTATAGCCTGCGCTTCTACTATTATCGATCAAGCATTAACTAGTACACTTTGGAGTCATGATTGGATCTCTAGAGATAAGGTGTGATATCACTAGTGGTATTAATGTTTCCAAAACCCATTACACCACTCTATAACCAAACATATAAACATGAGACATCATTTCTGCGCGACCATGTTGAAAAGAGGAATATTGAGCTAACACATCACCGTACGGAAGAGAAATTAGCGGACATCTTCACCAACCCCTTGAACAGATTACCTTTCTTACATGTAAGACTACTTCTAGGGATAATCCCACTTGACTAAGGATATCCCTTAAAGCATGGTAAGTTCCCTCCCCCTTTGACTAGATTACACATCTAAATACATATTTGGGAACTTAGGAGTGAAGTTTAATCCTAACAAGTAACAAGCAATTAATTTTGTCTCTCGCATGATTTGCATCATATTTTCTAAAAGGGCCTATCAAGCATGATTGTCTGTAGGTTTTGGCATGATTTAGTGATCACTCTTTTGCATATAATTCCTTGTATATCCTTTAATTAATCATGATGATTGCTTCTTAGCCTATTATTAAGCCCTCCAGAAATGATTCATGCTTATATGACTGTCCCTAAGTCTGGCTCATGTGTAATGCTCCCTATCCCCCTTAGTCACATATAAGAGTATTCATAATGAGTGTCAAAAAACCTACCCATTGTTTTACATGTGTTCTTTTGTCAATTGCTTCATATTATATGTTCACCCTTACATTTATTATCATTTTTCATGCTTTTATGATTTCTTAATCAAAACATATGTCCGTTAAGATTCACTTATTGAGCGGGATAAGCAATGAGGCAAACACTTCCACCGCATGACTATCTTTACACGCGTCACCTTGGAAGTGATACATTTGTTTCTTAGTGTGAATCATCATTGACATTTTATCACATAAGCTTGTGACCGTTGATATTGGGATGCTAAAAGTTCTAGTTGTTAGAAACTAGTCGTTGGAGATTACACCGCTGCTAGAGTACCGATAGATGGAGCGTCTGGGTTGAGCAACAACCTCTATAAATGGATGAGGTACAATACCTTTGTCCCTTTACTCTATCTCACTCATTTTACTCACTCAATCCCACACACACACTCTCTTTCTCTACTACTCTCTCTCCTACTTGAGAAATGGCCTAATACAAAGTCGAGTCGGGGGTTGATTTGTCTCAGACGCGAGTCTAGATCGGGCACACTCACCGGGTCATTGATTTGTGCTTATGTGTTTGAGTGACATAAGAAGAAATTGTTTGATATGATGGACACTACTGAAGGATGTGCCACAGTTTCCCCGTAGTCACTCAATTTCGTGGGATCTAGAACTAGGGGCGGCACGAACAACTCCTTGTGGACCATCAAAGAGGGTGACGAGGTGACCATAGGGGAAAGACTAGTGATAACTGGATTCACATGCACGGTAGTTGTAGTGATTGTAGAGACAGGTACCAAAGCGGAAACTGGAGGGTTGTGAGATGCCGAAGAGGAAGCGGTGCCCTTTCCATTATCCGAAGAAAGAGGAGGTGGAGTAGGGATATCGCTTGGAAGTGGCGCCAAAGATGTTGGAGCAGGCGTGTTGGGGGCAACCAAAGAGAGACCTCACATATCTCGGTGTGTATCACGTCCATGTCATGTCGCATTGCTGTGAGCTCAGCTAGGAAAATGGTTTTGAAGGGAGCCGTAGCTGTTTGGGCGTCTTTGGCCATAGCTCTGGCATCCCCAGCTACAACTAACGCTTGATCGAGTAAGGGATGCACCCTAACATCATCATGTTGGTGTGGATGAAACTCTGAGATCGGGACGCTAGGGTGAGACCGAGTGACTCGAACTGGGGCACGCTCAGAGCGACGCTCAAGTAGTTGTGTAGTGTGCACGGTCTAGTCCAATGGTTGCGGTCTTGATCGATGGTGGATACGCTCTGAGTATGTCCTGGTTCGTTGCTTACAGCTGGCGGCACAGGCTTTAGGTTTAACATCTAGAACAAAATGTCAGTGATATGACATTAAGAAGTGGTCAAAACTTGGAGGATATACCAATTGTTAAAGAAGAGTTCGGGGATGAAGAACCAACAAACGCGCGTCCGCGGCCCAAGAAGTGAAAACGCGCATTATCCCCTGCAGAGCCGCGCTCCCGCGCCCACGACACTGGAGAATGGCGTGACCATGCCCTAGCTCTGCTCGACCGTGCACCCTCCTCTGCAACCGCGCGCGACCGTGCCAAGGTGCCACGCGACTGTGCCTTTACGGTCTTGTTTCCGGAATCCTGTGCTCCGCACGCACCCTCCTATGCGCGACCGCATCGAGCCACCAGCTAACGTGCATGTCCGCTCCCTTGACCCACGTGCGCGCGCCCCAGGTCCCTTTGACAATGGCTTCCCTTTGCTGCTAACCGATCACGAGGATGATCCGGGCCTGTAACTCGATGTTGAAGACAAGATAGTTGATCCTAGTGGTGATCTCGAGAAAAGTGAAAACTTTCGTACTGAGCACGTATAGTGTGTTCCCTGAGTACCAAAGATGATTTTCCTACTGAAGCTTAGCCACGCCCCGTGCCTTTCTTTCCGCAACCCGCGCCCACCTTCTAGTTGCCCCAATTGACGTTGTGAAGTTTTCTTCGATAAATTCGTCAATTCTTGGTTTGTTTCCGCTTCTTCCACCTTGTGGTTCTTTTCTTTGTATCTGATATCTACATTGAGGACAATACAGAAGTTAAGTATGGGGGAGAGATAGTTCATCATTGTATATTCTTCGCTAGATTTTTCGTAGTTTTGTTAAGTCAATATTTGAATTCATAAGTAGGTTTTATCTTGTTACAGTTTTGTTGTCGATTGACTATGTAAATATTGCATTTGTTTAGAAGAAAAAAATAAAATAATTAAAAAAACCACAAAAAGAAATTGCCAATCAAAATCATGGGATATTTTGAAAACCCTTCGGGTCGATTCATGTAATAAGCAGGTAACCTGGACCGGTGTAGACTAGTGCAATAGAAGGTTATGAGAGATGTGATATTATGTGAGCCAATTATTAAAAGAAGATGAGTGGATAGGTGAAATCCTGAAAAGGCACCTAGGCAGAATGAGAGAAAGAAAAGAGAGTTATCTATAGGTTTCCCCTTCTGGTGTAGGTGACATAAGAAGAGGAGTTATAAAGAGAAGTTCAGAATAGCTATTCATGAGAAATAGAGAGGTATTGGCCTTGGTCTTACTGTCTATCACATCCATCTCAGTTTTGATTTGCCTAGAAGATTATGATGACTAGATGTTAAGGATTGTAAAGTCATTTTCGTTTGCACTTCCTGAGACCTTTTGTGTTGCATTGTGAGAGTTGAGTTTTTTCTTAATCGAGACAAGTAAAGGTCTAAGTATGGAGGGATTTGATGTGAGACAATCATGATGGTTTACTTCATAAGATTTAGCACACATTCAAAGGAGTTATGAGCTATATTAGCTAAGTTGTGATTACCCGAGCCAGAAATGAGAAAATCAAGTATACAAGGATTTTTACACACTTTTGGAGGAATTTAGAGAGAAGCTATCGAAGGAGCTACATAATGGAAGAGTTTCCACACATATCAAGTAGAAGTGTAGCTTCCATAATAGTAACATCGACAGAACATAAATCACGACCTGATCCATTATCATCGCGTCATGCGCCCTTGGTCCAGTGTAGTTTTGCCTTTTTTCCCACATGATGGATCATGTTGTTGCAAAGGATAAGAGAATCTCACAGGCTTCCAACCGCCGCGACATGTACCATATCCACGCACCTCGCGCCTTGACTAGAAGAAGGAATATCCGACTTACCTTTGGAGATTTACTTTATTTTGGTAGTTATTAGTTAGATTTGATTTTGTTAGCTGATTAGTTTATTATTTTATTTCCTTGGTAGAATTAGGTTAAGTTGGTCTCCTATATAAGGAGCCTCTCTCCCTACAAACTAAGGTTGTTCGTTATTTTTTGCCACATTCATTACTTTTTCAGAGCATAGTTAGCATGAGGAGCTAAGCTCCAAGCGTTGTTTTCCTTTTCTATTGAAGTCTATACGAAAGTTTTAGTTTTAGTTTTGTAAGTGATTTTATATTCATATTGATTCATACTATGTTGATGTTTGCTTCCATGATTTTCATCTTATTACTTTTCATGTTGATTAGATTGACAACCTAAACATTCATGATTACTTTGTGTATTATCATCATAGAAAAACCATTTGCTTATGTTTATACTGGTCTAAGTTAAAGGAGAAAGTATTTCACATAGCTAAGGTTTGTATACACACCTATTGGATCGTCTTAATTGTTGGGATTTGTAGACGCCGGTGTGTTGGCTCACCTTAACCATGCTTAATCTTAGTATAAAACGTGTTTTATAGGGTTCTGGTTAGCGAATATAGAACGTGAATGTGTCTTATAATACGAAAACATAGGAATTAATATAGATAGGTGACAAGGAACACAATGATCGAAACTAAGATAGAAATATATATGGATTAGTAGAGTGGAACAATAACTCAAACATAATCACAAACAAATCAAACAATCTGAATTTGAGTTCTACTATATCTAAATACTGTTAAATTTTCCATGTGGGATCGACTTCTTACTTCCATTTACTATTGTTAAGTGGTATTGAGGATAAATAATTACTTTGATAACCTGTGTGTGCCACGAAGCGCAACGGGCAACGCCCCTTCTCTTCTTCGTGCTAAAGTATCTTCTGCTTACTAAGGTAGCCTGCAATGCCTTGATCAACTTGAAATATTAGAACTAGGTTTGTTTACCATCATCAAAATAAGAGAAAATAGTGGGAAGAACTTTATAGGGAAGAATCCCTAAGTTCATATTCCAAAAATAATCTTATTTAGAAATTATTTTTAGACATATCATTTTATAAGAATATAAGATTTTAGCACTAAAATAACACAAAAATCCAATATATAATTATATCAAATTTCAAAAACGTGATTTTTTATCCCCACGTGTATCCCCATCGGGTGCGGGGAACAGGGCGTGGACCTTAATTCCCTTCCTCGTCCTCGTCTTCGTTAATTTCCAAAAAAAATCCCCATTCTTGATCCCATCTCCGTTAAATCCTTACAAAAATCTTCATCCCCGTCCCCGTATCTGGGATTCCCCGTGAGGATCGGATAATCCCGGGGATCAGAGAATCGCCGTCCTGTGGCCATCCCTAAGCCCAACAGCGTCCTCCTTGGTGAATCGGAGGCAAGCGTGTTGTTGTGAAGGCTGCACCATGCTATAAACTGAGGGCTCCTGATGACTCCCCCTTGCATAGCGTTTTTCTCTCCTAATTGTTATTCCCGTTGAAAGACGGGGCCCCCATGATCATATGATGTACCCATCATCCTTGGTAGCGGGGTCAACTTGATCGCTCTTCTTAGAGCATGCCCACCACTTTTTCTAGGGTGAGTCGTTGCGACCACCACGCTTACTCTTGCGGTCATCCTCCTTCCTCGTGCTTTCACGGTTAGAGATATCCCTTTTCTCATCATGGTGATCTATTATCCAGTTACCATGATCACGGTCTGAAGATGACCGGGTGCTCTCCCTCCGGTGCCCGCCGGGTGATGACAACACTTGAAGGACCTTCCAGCCTCATAAGCATCCTTCACCTCAGGCTTAGAATTGCGAACCCTTCCCTTGCAAGAGGACCTCCTGCGTATTCGACGCTGGTTAGGGGCGATCTCACTTGAGCTGTTGAGATTTCCCCTTTCCCCCTTGCAAGAGGACCTCCTCCGCATATATCTGGTTATAAATAGGGTCGTACACCATAGAATATGTAGTCGGGCGTTATATGTACAAACTGATCTTGAGCTTCCCCTCATCCAAGTTGTTCAACAATACAGACTTGGCCATCTTGGTCTCTAGATTTGGAATCTGGGCAGATACATTAGTAAAACCCGTGAAGAAGTCGGATAATGGATCATCCACTCCATGTTGGATCGTGAGCAAATCCTGGTTCTCCTTTTGCCTCGTCTGTGCGTTGCCGAAATGGGACCGGAACTTGTCTGTAGCTCCTTAAATGAGTCCACCAAGCCTATCTCTTGTCCCATTTCCCACGAGTGTTATACCCTTTAGAGTCGAAGGGAAGGCACGACAGAGCAACACATTATCAAATACGTTTAAGCTCATGTGAACCATGAACTCTTGAGAATGTGCGTCAGGATCCTGGGTGTCATCGTATGCCTCCATCACTAGTTGTAAAAAAACCTTAGGGATGACAGTATCGTGCAAAGCCCCCGAAAAGAACGAAAGGTTGTGCAACCCTTCAATACCACTCTTACACTTCATTGTTGTCTTGGTCCTCTTTCCCTTCCTCTTAGAGTTAGTAGCTGAGGTCTCCATGGAGATCGCCTCGGAGCCTACATGCAGTCAACTCCCTGAAGACCCTGCGGATAAGAACACTGACCCCCATACCCGGTGGGGTACGAGTACATTGGGGGTGGCATAAACTGGTGGTAAACTGGTGGAGTAAGGGGATACGATGTCCAAAGAGGGAACGAATGTGGGAGTCGCATCGTCGTAAGCCCACCATGGGACCGTGTTTGCTTGCGACCAAGCCTTGGGGATGTACTATACTTGAGGGTCCGCGCTAGCAGGTGCCCACCCTTCTGCGAATAAGGGATCATGAGGGACATAGACTGGCTCTTGATGAATGTAATCGTTGTCTTGCGGGATGTGGACGGGCTCCTGAGGAGGATACCCAGCCCACGGATCTTTGTGATGATCCATTCGATCAATTGAAAGAGCTAAACCAAATAAATCGAATCAAAGGAACAAAACCTCTTCGAGCGAGATTGTCCTCACATACCGGTGCCAATGAAGACGTTCGAAAATTTCAAGCTCAATTCACAAATTAAAATAATAAAAATCACTCGTACATTGATCGCAATTATTGGCACTCAAATTACAAAGTCTCTCCCCTCTCTCCTTATTTTCGCTCTCCTGTTCTAATGGGTGTGCGGAGATATTTATAGGAAAATGGGGTGTTGTGTGCTTGTGAGTTGTTCGGGGCATGTGTCGGATCCCGCTGTTGCACGTCCTTTATTACTCTATCCTGGTGTTAAGCTTTGATTGGTCCAGAGAAAGGGATAGTCCTGCATGAAAATCGCGGTAATGTTGACTAGCTAAGCACGAAAGCCGTACGGAACGGGAACCCATCTAGCATAACCGTAGTCCGCCTTGTCCGTACTAATCTTTAATTTACCGAGACTAATCATGAATTAAGTAATATATTAAAATTAAGTAATATATTAAATACCTCTATCCGTCACTTGAAATTTGAAAAAAGAGTGTTTATGAAGCTTAAATATGTGTTAAGCTGATAAGCGTTTATACGCTGGTACCATGACTCGATTTCGTATAAGAATTTGAACCCGTAATATTTGGTAGATGAAACAATGTGATGGTTATTTACGAAAATGGTGTGTGTGGACCTAATGGGACCAAATAACTACTAAAACCAGTTGTTTAAATTTCTTCCGTATTTGAAACAATACATTTTATCAAATTTCTAGTAGAACATACAAAGCCGTTTTGTACTAAAGTGTACCGCGGTGCCGGCATAAATTGATTTGGGAATCAACCAATCTTAATGTTACTTTGGGGGTATTTAAATTCATATTATGGTCCAAACGAGTTTATAATATCAGAGTTTTTTGGTACAATATAATATCTGAGTTATGCTTTTCAGTTATAAAACGTGTGATTTTAAATAAAATAATTGCAAAGCACAATGATTAACTGTTCTCGTCTTATACACTGTGCCTCACTACCTTCTAACCGCATCAGGCAATAGACTAGAAGTTTTTAAATCGTTAGTGTATTAAGTATGGAAACAATTCGTTGGACAGCAGAAATAACTAATACTCCTCCAACCAAAAATATGCATGGGATCCATTACTTAAATAGGAAATCTAATTAATCAATAAGTCATGTCTTCTCCAGCCAAAAAAAAAGTTCAATCTCCAAACCTTTTTTTTAACAAGCAATGGTCCCTATCAACACGATAGCCCCCACACTTTTCACTCTCAAGAATCGAACGCTAGACCTTTCTAAATAGAATGTGAGATCCTAACCACTAGACTACGGGGGATTGGACAATCTCCAAACTTTTTGAATTGATCAAAGTTTATTAGCTGCCATATATATATATCCTATTTAGGAGATTCTTGATATGGTTATTACAGATAGATTCTCTAGGCAAACTTCTGTTTACCAAATTATATATCGTGATGTAAACCTATATATACCCAGGCTCATAATCAATAGAAAGCAAGTTATTCTCTCAATTAATTCCTAAAACTTTACATGACATCAGGGCCTTTTTCGATCCTAGACTAAACACATTTTTTTCTCAAACACAATCCTAAGCAGCCGCACTTCCTGTCGCCGTCCTTCATCTCGCCGCCAGAACTGTTGTCTCGCCTACTCCCTCCTTTTTGTTTGTCATCATCAATATGACAACACCAGACAATCTACCCAAAGACACCCCTTCAAAAGGTGTCAACTTTAAATCTCCATTCTATCTTCATCCCTCGGATCATCCGGGCCTTAAAATTTGTCCGGTTGTTCTTAAGGGGGAGAATTACGAGGAATGGTCTTCTTCGATGTTGAACTTATTAAAATCCAAACACAAACTTGGCTTTATTAACGGAACAATTGTCCAACTAGTCGATGATGATGATCTTATTGAGGATTGGCTTATGGTCAGTTCTATGCAAGTCGGTTGGATCATTCAGTCTATTGACATGTCTTTGCGCTCGTCCATCACATTTTCCCACGGTTAAAGAACTTTGGGACGATCTCAAACAAAGATTCTCTGTCAGGAATGGACCAAGAAAATTACAACTGCCTTACGATATCGCATCTTATTGTGAGGATGGTAAAACTGTTTCTGACTATTAAAATCATCTCAAAAAATTGTGGGACGAACTGGCTACGTATGTCCCTCCTAAAACCTGTACCTCCAGCGGCTGCAAGTGTAATCTCACGACAACCGTATTGCAAGAACGTGATGAGGAAAAGACTCACCAATTCCTCATCATCCTGGATGATGCAGTATTCGGCTTCTTACGGTCGAATATTTTGGCTCAAGAACCGCTTCCGCACATCAATCGCATATACTCTCTCGTCGTCCAGGAAGAGCGACTCAAAAGGGTTGTCACCTCTACGTCTTCTACCGACAATCATGCCTTCACGGCTCATAAATTCACAGTTGGGGCCAAAGGTAACTCCTTTATTGATAAATCTACAAAATTATGCACTCACTGTAACAAATCGAGTCACGACACAACAAATTGTTTCAAGATTCGTGGTTATCCAGACTGGATGAAGAAATGACTTGCAGTCCATCGGGCCGGAAATACCAATCCCACACCTGCCTATGCACCTCTGTTGGGTGTCGTTCGCAATTATGGCTCTGGTTTTGTGCATGTTGTTCAACCCGTCGTCCCTGGTCCTTCAACGGCCTCTACGGCCTTATCTGATCAAGACCGGCAGACATTCTCGCTTGCACTTAAATCAGACCAGTGAGTTGCAATGGTGGTCCTTTACAACTCCATGAATTCATCATCTGCTCAATTGGATAAGCTCACGTCTTGGATTCTGGACACCGGCGCCTCCTTTCATATGACTGGTGACCGGTCTCTCCTCCAAGACATTGTCTCTATAACGTCAGTTCCGAAAGTTCTTCCAAACGGCGGGGTTTTGTCGTCCTGCTTTGCCGGCACTTTGAAATTTGCCTCTATTGCTCTGCCTAATACACTACTTATTCCAAACTTAACCTGCAATTTGATCTCTTTCTTTGAGTTGGCTCGACATCTACTGCTGCTAATCTTAATGACAGATCATGTTGTTGTTCTACATGAAATCAGTTCAAGGACGGTGATTTGTGTGGGTAATCCACATGGGGTGGGGTCTATTGGCTGAAGACTTTTGCACCAGCTGCTCGCGTGTCTGTTTTCTCTGGTCGACTCGGCTCGTCTTTGGCATCATCGACTCAGCCATCCTTCAGCATCTATTTTGTCTTCTATTTCAGCATTAAATCTTGTTAGCTTTACACTGTCCAAGCTTAGTCCATGTGAAATTCGTTTTCATGCTAAACAAACTCGATTGTCATTTCATAATAGTTATAATAAAGTTCCTCGTTTGTTTGAAATTATTCATTGCGATGTATGGGGTCCGTATAACAAACGCTCGTTCTTTAGAGCGTTATTTTCTGACTATTGTGGACGATTTCTCCTGGACTATCTAGGTTCATTTATTTCAGTCCAAAATTGAAGTTTCAGGTTTGTTTCAGAATTTTATTGCTATGGTCGACCGACAATTCCGCCTAAAGGTCAGTAGGGTCCGTGTTGATAATGGAACTGATTGACTCTCATGGTATTCTATTTGAGACTTCTTGCGTTGCTACACCACAGTAGAGTGACCGGGTTGAGCCAAAGCACCGACATCTTCTTAATGTCGCTTGCGCCCTTTGTTTCACTGCTCATTTTCCTTTGAGTTTTTGGGGTAAGTGTATCTATACAGTTGCTTATTTGATTAATTGGACGCTGACTCCCAATGACAGAAAGTCTTCATACGAGATCTTGTTTGGCCGGTAACCCTTATATGATGTGCTTCAGGTTTTTGGTTGCTTGTGTTTTGCAGCCCAGATTCCTAAACGCAATGATAAGTTCTCTTCTCGAAGTCGCAAGTGCATTTTTGTTGGCTATCTTCAAGGAAAAAAAGGGTTGGTTACTCTATGATCTGGAGCAACATATTATCTTTTCAAGTGTAGATGTCGTCTTCTTTGAAAAACACTTTCCGTTCTCCTCTCAGCACTTATATCCTGCTTTGACAAATACCGAGCAATGTGCTCTATAATCTGCCGTGTTTGATGATTTTCCTCCCTTTGTTCCACTAACTGGGGTGCCGATCAATCTACCAGAGTTCCCAGCAAGGGGGAGTTCTTGATCGAGTGTCAAGCTAGATTTACCGTCATCTGAGCATGTGCTCATTATTGATCCACCGTTGGCTGATCTCGGTCAAAGAGCATTATCCGCCATGATATCTGGATGATTATTATTGCAGCACAACTCACTGCTTAGACCCCCTACCGACATCACTTACACCCACGCCACAATCATCGTCCTCAGGTACACGATTTCCAATAACAAATTTTGTCTCTTGTGCCAAATTTTCTAGTTTGCACTCAGGCATTCTTGTTGCCATAACAACTAGCGATGAGCTGTCCTCTTTCAAGAAAGTCGTGGTTTATGTTCAGTGGCGCACAGCTATGCCAAATGAGTTGGATGTACTAATAAAGAACAAAACATGGCGGATAACGCCGCTTCCACTGGGTAAGAAACCTACCGGATAGAAGCTCTCTTGGTCGTTCTTGAAAATCATCAGATAGAGGGAGTTGATTTCTCAGAAACGTTTGCACCAATTACAAGAATGGCGTCAGTTTGAGTTTTTCTTACTGTTGTTATGATCAAGAATTGGGAGCTTCATCAAATGGATGTTCACAATGCATTCTTACATGGTGATCTTCATGAGGAGGTTTATATGACCCCGCTTTTAGGTCTTTCTGGCATCCCATCCGGTCATGTTTGTCGACTTCAGAAGTCATTGTACGGTCTTTGACAGGCTCCTCGAAATTGGTTTGCAAAACTGTCTGCAAGTCTTCGTCAATATAGCTTCCGACAAAGCTACACGGACTATTCATTATTCTCTTATACACGCGTCCGTGTCACAATTCACATCCTCATATACGTCGAAGATCTTATCATTGCCGGTAACTACTCCTCTACCATCTCTCAGTTCAAACTATACTTGGGATCATGTTTCCGCATGAAAGATTTGGGCATTCTGCGTTATTTCCTCGGCATAAAAATTGCTTGAAATGCCATTGGTCTGTTTTTTTCTCAATGAAAGTATACTTTGGACATCATGTCTGAATTTGGGTTGTTAGGGGCGAAGCCATCCAAATAGATGGCTGGAAAAAAAGGTCTAACACCACAATTAGACTACTTTTTGTGTGAAGCGTGTGATCAACACTGCAAATTCCCCCTTATAAGGTGCTTAAAATTTTATTACTTTAAAAATGAAGTGTGCTTAACCTTTATTTGTGCCTTCCAGGTACCGCCTACAACTAGACATTCAAGATAACATGATTACTATGGTAGCGATCGTGTTTGATTATGTTGTTGAATTGTTAGTAAAGAAAAAAGATGCAGCTGTAATGGAAGCATTGATGGTTAGTTTTTTAAAATATTTTGACAACATGTGAATTACATGTATGTTTCTACACTTAATTTGGTACAGTATATGTCACGCTATGCAGGAACAAGCAGAGGACTCTGATATCCCTGATGAAATACTGAACCTCATTGGCACCCAACAAGTCTTTGAGATGAAATGACATACATATTATAACCATGGACATTATGAAAGTTTCACAGTGAATCGAGTTCTGCAATATGTCTAGCCAGCAAGTGTAAGTATTTATTCCCTTTGATTGGCACAATTTTTGGGGTTCATAGAGCAAATACTGATTTCTAACTCACACATTATATTTCTCCCATTAAAAAACAGTAATCTGGATGTTTCACAAAGTAATACTCATGTCGATGCCACTGCAGATTCTACCTCTGAAGAGGGACAAGTTGTGGTTTACGGAAGCACAAACGACTCGACATTGTTGGCAGATTCTGCTAATTTATCTGCTAAAAAAATAAGTAAATTATTTGACCCAATAAACCTTTTTACCACCTCTTATCAATAAACCAAGTAGCTAATACTCCCTGAATTATCTGCAGGTCTGCAGTTGAAAGTAAAATAACCCTTGGTGATCGCAAGATGTGAATCAACAGAAGTGAGAAGCGAAAGACTTATATTTAGCATAATATTATAGTTAAATGGGGATTTTGTTTTCTAATGTTCATGATTTGATTAAAAAAACATTTGTTGTATAGTTTCTTTTTTTATATACTTGAATATGACAATAATTTTTTGATAAAGTAAATTAATTTACATACAAGCAAATACAACTTTTTAAAATACCAAATAATAGACAACATGTCCATAATATTAAATAGTGTTGTTTATAAGTAAAATTTATCATGACATTGCTGCAATAAAATGGACAGCAAAATAACAACCAAGTGCTTGCACTGTTGTGAATAGGTTGTAGCAAGTTTATCCACCAATATTTTAAGGTAAGTGTTATCCCTCACAAATAAATTAGATATGATTTTTTCTGTTGATGAACATAACACAGTAAAAACACTACATGTTTTCGTTATTCCAATTAGACAAACTCAACGTAGATTAACATGACATGGTGAGCTTTTATAGAATTATGCAGCCCTAAATACTAAACTATCAAGCCTAAAATTACAATCATAATAAACATATATAGTGAGAAAATTTACGATTTTTCCGAAAAATTATGGGTTTTGTCCTAAATTTTCAATAATTACGTGTTTTCCAAATAAAAAAGAATTAGAAAATCTTGAAAGATGTATAAAAATGTATGAAAAATATTTTTATCTTTGACATAAACATTTATTATTTAATAAATAAAGAATAATAATTTTAAAATTAAACTACGATGGATTTACGAAAATAAAAAAATATTGAGAAAAAACAAAATAAAATGGCTCGTGCTACCATTTATTATTTAACAGATAAAATAATAATAATTTTTAAATCGAAGTACGATGAATTTACGAAAATAAAATGAAAAAAGTTGAGAAATATTGAGAAAAACAAAATATAATGACCCGTGCGTAGCACGGGCCCGTAAGGACTAGTATATTATAAACTTATGTTTTTGTAGTAGCTTTTTTCATTAATGCATTTATTGGTTTTTTTAGTTGCTTTTTTTTACCTTGAGTCACTTAATTACTCTCTCCTTTATTCATTTAATAGCTCTCGCATTCATTCATTTAGGTCAAATTCAAGTAATTTTCACTCTCCTCATTTACCAAACAAAGAGGCTCAATCTATTTATCATTTAATTGTTTATATCTTATGGTTTATCATGATAATTAGATTTTCCGAATTAGATTATATTAGATTTTCAGTTACTAACATTTTTTCTTCAATTTTTTATTTTCTTATGATTTATTTTTTCCATGTTTTCTAGCCTATGTACTTCATAAAAGTTGGATTGAATATTCAATAATTTAGAGGACTTTTATATAGTAATGACTACGAGGATATTTATTGTGAAAACCTGACTCTTAGCAATAAAATTGTGAAAAAGTACATAATTAATAAGTAATCTATTATAATTAAGAATAAGGATCCGGTGAAAACAATCCTTATGGTGTGAAGTGCGAACTTTCTCGGGTACACATATAACACACTAATGTTCACATATAACACGCTAATGTTCACATCTAAAGGGATAAAAAAATCACCCATAAAACGTAAAATAAAAATAAAAATAACAGTTCACCATTAATTACAAAAATGTCACCGCGTGGATTCTTTAAAAAACCCATCTTTTAATCTCAGCCCTCCATTTTCTAATATAATGGCTCAACATGCTTCGCACTTCACACCATAAGGGTTGTTTTCACCGGAACTCACCTCTTATAATTAAAGCTATCCACTTTAATAAAAAAAGGTTAAAACTATCCACGTTGACACATGTGCAAATGTTCTCCCACATCGAACCTCAATGAAAGTTTCGACCATTGGATGTATAAAAGGTCATGCTACAGGTTGAGATTTTTTATCCTCCCGCATCGAAATCCTCATAAAGTTTCCTTCTCTTTGAGCTGTATAAAAGGAGATCACAAAATCCGGGGAGAAATTGGTTTTTATGTTACTCTTATTATTCAAGTTGAGCTTAAAACAGTAGAAGCCAACAATCAATTTTCCAATTTTAAAATTTATTTTCTACGTTTTATTATGACAAAAAGATATTCCGAATTGGGTTTTGTTGGATTTTCAATTGGATTTTTTGATTTCTTTCTTCCACCTTTTCAAGCCTATGTACATAAAAGTTGAATTGAATATTAAAAAAATAGAGAATTTTTATATTGTTGTAATTAGGGGATAGTTGTAATTATAATTGACTATTTATTTCCGAATTGGATTATGTGGGGGGTTTAGTTAGTAACAATTTTTCTTTATAATTTTCTATTTTTTGAGATTTTTTTATTCCATTTTTTCTACCTTGTGTACTTTATAAAAATTGGATTGAATATTCAATCATTTATAGAATTTTTATATAGTAATGAATACGAGGATATTTGTGGTGAAAATCTAACTCTTAAAACTAAAATTATATAAATATACTATTAATAAGTAGTCTATCATAATTAAAACTATCCAATCTAACAAAAAAATTTAAAACTATCCAAATTAATACATTTGCAAATATTCCCACATATCGAAACTCAACGGAAATTTTGACCATTTGGATGTGTATAAAAGACCATGTTACATGCAGTGAGAACTTTGTCATCCCTACTACCTCCCACCTCCATCTTGTCTTGCCATCACCTCTCGTCCCATCGGCTGCCTCTCATCTCACCTCACCTCTCGTCCCACCTCTCACCCTTGTTAGGCTCTCCCTGTCCTTCACCCACGTACTGTGACCAACATCTGCTAAGAGCCTACCACTGCGACTATGACTTATGAAAAATAATTTAATATTACTTACGTTAAAACATGAGTTGAAAACTGTATGATTTTTGCTTGTTGTGGTCTTGTGGATCTTATTTATGACAAATACTATAAAGTCTATGAAGTTTGGATGATTAATTAGCAAATTATGTGCTTATATTAAATTACATAGTTAAATTATGAATTACTATAAAAATTATGAATCAATATATTTCGATTTAGTTTTTCATACAAGGAAATTATATTAAAATATAAAAAATAAGTGTTATAATATTGATCCGCCTAGGCCCCGACTAGGCTCCCGCCTAGACGTCTAGGCGCTAGCCACCCCCCCCCCCCCCCCCCCCTCCTCCGCACCGCCTAGCACTCGCCTAGCGATTTTTAGAACACTGGTTACAGCCTTATAGGTTGAGATTTTCAGCCTCTCACATCGAAAACTTAATGAAGTTTTCTTTTCTGTGAGGTGTATAAAAGAAGATCATAAGACCCTCGATAGAAATGAGTTTTTATGTTTCTCTTATTATTCAAGTTGAGCTTAAAAAAATAAAAGCTCAATAATCAATTTTCCAGTTTCAAACTTTATTTCCTACGTTTTATCATGAAAGTTAGAGTTACCGAATTGGATTATGTGCGATTTTCAGTTACTAACAATCTCTCTTCAATTTTTTTCACGATTTTTTTCTTCCATTTTCTAGCCTATATAGTTCATAAATTTTGGTTGAATAATCAATGATTTAGAGATTTTTTATATAGTAATCACTACGAGGATATTTTTGTGAAAATCTAACTATTAGCTCTAAAATTTCCATATCTTTTTTTAACTTTTTACTAATTATAAGGGATAAGTAGTCTTTTCCTTACATAAAGTTGGTCGGGATTCTAGCAACCAACTGCGCACCTACACCCTTATTCACAACAAAGCCTAATCTATGAAAAATAAAAGAACGCCCATTAGCACTAACAATGTTGCTTTGAGCGACCCGAATGACCCTAGTAAGAAATCAATAGCATCACTTTCTAATTCTCCAAAGGTAGAGAAAGCAAATGAGATAAACCTATAACCATGCTGCATGCACTTATCCCCATACTTCTTATTTTTCCTAGCGACAGCAGCAGAGACAGCAACCACAGGAACAAAAGCAGGAACCGCTACACCCGTGAAGGGGGAAATGCCAGTAATATCCAAACATACGTCCTTCCCATTGTCCCAACAATGGACAAGTAGATCAGCAGGACGGAGATCCCTTCCATCCTCAGATAAGAACCCCATAGGCACTTCCTTCTGCAGAAAGACACCACCCATGAGAGCAAATATCCCCTAAAACATCTCGGACCAAGATTTGCCGAAACTTGAGCCCAACATCATTACCACGGTGCACCGCATGATCACCAAACCGATCCATGACACAAGAAGAGTAGCAAGGACATGTAAAACCATCAAGGAATATAGGAATCGAAACTCAATATTTGAATATTGAAATATATATAACTAATAAGTAGTCTGTTATAATTAAAACTATCCCCTTTAATCAAAAAAGTTAAAACTATCCATATTAACACATGTTTAAATATTCTCGCACATCAAAACTCAATGAAATTTTTGACCACTGGATGTGTATAATAAGTCATGTTACAGATTGAGATTTTTTAGCCTCCCACATCGAAAGCTTAATAAAATTTCATTCTCTTTGAACTATATAAAAGGAGATCACAAGACCCGGGTAGAAATGGTTTTATTTGTTTCTTTTGTTATTCAAGTTAAACTTTAACAAATAGAAGTCCAATAATCATTTTTCTAATTAAACTTTTTTATTTATTATGTTTTATCATGACAATTAGATTATTTGAATTAGATTAAGTGGGATTTTCAGTTACTAACAATATTTTTTTAATTTATTTACTGTTTATTTCTTCCACTCTTTTCTAGCCTAGGTACTTCATTAAAGTTAGATTGAATATCCAATAATTGAGAGAATTTTTATATAGTAGTGACTACGGGAATATTTTGTTGTGAAAATCTGACTCTTAGCACTAAAATTGTGAAAATCTCACTCTACGGGAATATTTGTAGTCTATTATAATTATAACTATCCACTTTACCCCCCCCCCCCCCCCAAAAAAAAGTAATAAATGTCCATATTAACACATGTTCAATTATTCTCCCACGTCGAAACTCAATAAAAATTTTGACTATTGGATGTGTATAAAAAGCCATGTTATAGGTTGAGATTTTTGAGCCTCATACATCGGAAACTTAATGAAGCTTTCTTCACCTTGAGGTATATAAAAAGAGATCACAAGACCCCCGATTTAAATGGGTGTTTATGTTATCTTATTATTCAAGTTGAGCTTAAAACAATAGAAGTCCAATAATCAATTTTCCAATTAAAATTTATAAACATTTTGATTCATCTTTTATCGTATTCGAGTGTATACGGATATGTGGGCATTTTTAACGTGTCCATGTTACATAGTCTATAACCTATCCATTTTTACAAAAGTATTATTCTCATTTCAATCCTATATTTCATATATCAACATTTAAATTGATCAAAATTTCTACATAAATATACCAAAGTTTGTCTCAACTGGCCAAAAAGCTAAGAAATAATATATAAACTACAATATTAACTAATCAAAATATGACGGTAACACATCTTTGTGCTGCTTAACAATTGACATTAAACACATACCATATAAATAAGGCACTTCATTTTTATTCATCCTTTTTTTACTTTCTAACGCAACTTTACTACTCTCGGTACTGGACACACCAATTCCACCAGAAGCTCATCTAGAACCGGCGGAAGCTACACATCCAGGTGCGGCAATAGGATCAACGCAAGTACTCCTGGAACTTGTCATGTGACTTCCCCCGAAAGCGGTTATCTTCCAAATGCACTGCAATAATCAAGTTTCGATCCTTTTTTGCATAAACTAACTAAAATAGAGTTTTTTTCACCATATTTTGACAAAAAATAATTTGATGTACTACCCTATAGCATTACCGAGATGAGTACCAATGTGGTTTCCTTGTCTATAACTATGCTTCGATTCATTTAGATGTTAGACAACTTACTCCGAGTCTAATTGACGATCAATTGGCAAAATAGTATTTGATTTACTATCTAAAGCAAAACCAGGATGGAGATCGAGGTGGCTTCCTTATCGATAACTTTGTTTTGTTCCATTAGGATATCACATAACATGTCTTGTGTCTATTTAACAAGAATTTGATGAAATATTAGGTGATTTATTAACCTATAGTAGAATTGTGATTAATATCGAAGTAATTCGTGGAAAATAGTCTTTATTTACTATGAGTGACGAATAACGCATAATAGACATTCTTCATTAATAAAACATGAAATAATGAACAATCGATAAAAAAAAATATAAACACATCGTGAACGGAAAAAATATACTCATTTAGAATGTTAAAATTAGTCGTATCTAATGGTTTCATCCTTGAATTGTACAATATCATGATTTAGTATATATTCCTTCGTTGAAAGCCATATGTGACGTGTACATTTTACTACCCGCGGTAGCAAGTGTCCCAGTACAGCCGGTTCCTGACGTGGCAGAAATCTCGATTTTGCATGTGGACAAATTGGCGGTAGCTTCTATCCCAGTTCTGGCGGTAGTTGTTGTGCAATTTCTGGAGGTAGTGATGTTGCGTTAGGAAGTAAATTTAAAGTATGTCATTTAGTAACACCCTATAATAATGTTCAATATATATAATCTCTCAAAAAGACAAAAAACCGTGCTAAGCACGGGTATTAGAAACCTACTATATTATAAATTTAGGTTTTTGTAGTTGCTTTGTTCATGAATGTCTTCATTGATTTTTGTAGTTGCTCTTTTTTTGAAAGGTTATAGTTGTTTGCCATTTTTGATAGGTTATTTAATTGCTTTCTCCATTACTCATTTAGTAGCTCTCGCATTAATTCATTTAAGTCAAATTCAAGTAATTTGCACTCTCCTCACTTACCAAAAAAAGAGGCCAAATCTATTTATCTATTTAATTGTTTATATATTTCTTTTATCATGACAATTAGATTTTTCAAATTAGATTATGTGGGATTTTAAGTTACTAACAATTTTTTCTTCAATTTTTTGTTTTCTTACGATTTCTTTCTTCCATTTTTTCTAGCCTCTGTACTTCATAAAAGTTGGATTGAATATTCAATAATTTAAGAGATTTTTGTATAGTAGTGATTATGAGGATATTTTATTGTGAAAATCTGACTCTTAGAAATAAAATTGAGAAAAAGTATATGATTAATAAGTAATCTATTATGATTAAAACTATCCACTTTGACCATAAAAGTTGAAACTATCCATGTTAACACCTTTGAACCTGTGCTCTCACATCGAACCTCAATGAAATTTGACCATTGAACGTGTATAAAAAGTCATGTTACCGGTTGAGATTTTTGAGCCTCCCCACATCGAAAACTTAATAAAGTTTTCTTCTCTTTGAGGTGTATAATAGGATATCACAAGACCTCGGTAGAAAGTGGTTTTTGTATTTCTCTTATTATTCAAGTTGAGCTTAAAACAATAGAAGCCCAATAATCAATGTTCCAGTTTCAAAATTTTATTTCTTACGTTTTATCATGACAATAAGATTTTCTGAATTTGATTTTGTGGGATTTTTAATTACTAACAATCTATCTTCAATTTTTGTTTTTCGATTTCTTTCTTCCACTTTTTCAAACCTATGCGCTTAATAAAAGTTGCATTGAATATTAAAAAATCTAGAAAATTTTATATAGTAATGACTACGATGATAATTTTTGTGAAAATCTAACTCTTAGAACCCAAAATTATGAAAAAATATGTAGTTATTAAGTTGTCTATTACAATTACAACTATCCCTTTAATCCAAAAAAAGGTGAAAGTATCTATTTTAGCACCTGTATAAGTGTTCTCGCACATTGAAACTAAATAAGATTTTCAACTATTGGATGTGTATAAAAAGTCATGTTAAAGGTTGAGATTTTTTAGCCTCCCACGTCGAAACTTAATGAAGTTTCCTTCTTTTAGAGGTGTATAAATGTAGATCACAAGCCCTTAGTAGAAATGGGTTTTTGTGTTTCTCTTATTATTCAAGTTGAACTTAAAACAAAAGAAGCCAAATAATTAATTTTCCTATTTAAATTTTTTTATTCTTTACATTTTATCATGACCATTATATATTCCGAATTGGATTATGCGGGATTTTAAGTTACTCACAATTTTTCTTTTATTATTATTTTTTTATAATTTCTTTGTTCTATTTTTTCTTATGTACTTCAAAAAAGT
>NW_027370787.1:0-33361 GCF_046119375.1 Phyllobates terribilis
GTTTTTCAATGGCAAAAATCAATGAATATTGTAAATGCACAAACAGTAATATCTCCACATTGCACGGTGCAATTCTGAAATTTTTAGCTTTTTCCTGCTAATCCTAGCATGATAAAGAAGATTCAAAGAGAGTGAGATGCCAGCTCCTTTCATTCAGTCAGTAGCTTCAAACATTTCTGGTATATGAAAAACATGTTTTTCAATGGCAAAAATCAATGAATATTGTAAATGCACAAACAGTAATATCTCCACATTGCAAGGTGCAATTCTGAAATTTTTTGCTTTTTCCTGCTAATCCTAGCATGATAAAGAAGATTCAAAGAGAGTGAGATGCCAGCTCCTTTCATTCAGTCAGTAGCTTCAAACATTTCTGGTATATGAAAAACATGTTTTTCAATGGCAAAAATCAATGAATATTGTAAATGCACAAACAGTAATATCTCCACATTGCACGGTGCAATTCTGAAATTTTTAGCTTTTTCCTGTTAATCCTAGCATGATAAAGAAGATTCAAAGAGAGTGAGATGCCAGCTCCTTTCATTCAGTCAGTAGCTTCAAACATTTCTGGTATATGAAAAACATGTTTTTCAATGGCAAAAATCAATGAATATTGTAAATGCACAAACAGTAATATCTCCACATTGCACGGTGCAATTCTGAAATTTTTACCTTTTTCCTGTTAATCCTAGCATGATAAAGAAGATTCAAAGAGAGTGAGATGCCAGCTCCTTTCATTCAGTCAGTAGCTTCAAACATTTCTGGTATATGAAAAACATGTTTTTCAATGGCAAAAATCAATGAATATTGTAAATGCACAAACAGTAATATCTCCACATTGCAAGGTGCAATTCTGAAATTTTTTGCTTTTTCCTGTTAATCCTAGCATGATAAAGAAGATTCAAAGAGAGTGAGATGCCAGCTCCTTTCATTCAGTCAGTAGCTTCAAACATTTCTGGTATATGAAAAACATGTTTTTCAATGGCAAAAATCAATGAATATTGTAAATGCACAAACAGTAATATCTCCACATTGCAAGGTGCAATTCTGAAATTTTTTGCTTTTTCCTGCTAATCCTAGCATGATAAAGAAGATTCAAAGAGAGTGAGATGCCAGCTCCTTTCATTCAGTCAGTAGCTTCAAACATTTCTGGTATATGAAAAACATGTTTTTCAATGGCAAAAATCAATGAATATTGTAAATGCACAAACAGTAATATCTCCACATTGCAAGGTGCAATTCTGAAATTTTTTGCTTTTTCCTGCTAATCCTAGCATGATAAAGAAGATTCAAAGAGAGTGAGATGCCAGCTCCTTTCATTCAGTCAGTAGCTTCAAACATTTCTGGTATATGAAAAACATGTTTTTCAATGGCAAAAATCAATGAATATTGTAAATGCACAAACAGTAATATCTCCACATTGCACGGTGCAATTCTGAAATTTTTAGCTTTTTCCTGTTAATCCTAGCATGATAAAGAAGATTCAAAGAGAGTGAGATGCCAGCTCCTTTCATTCAGTCAGTAGCTTCAAACATTTCTGGTATATGAAAAACGTTTTTCAATGGCAAAAATCAATGAATATTGTAAATGCACAAACAGTAATATCTCCACATTGCAAGGTGCAATTCTGAAATTTTTTGCTTTTTCCTGTTAATCCTAGCATGATAAAGAAGATTCAAAGAGAGTGAGATGCCAGCTCCTTTCATTCAGTCAGTAGCTTCAAACATTTCTGGTATATGAAAAACATGTTTTTCAATGGCAAAAATCAATGAATATTGTAAATGCACAAACAGTAATATCTCCGCATTGCAAGGTGCAATTCTGAAATTTTTTGCTTTTTCCTGCTAATCCTAGCATGATAAAGAAGATTCAAAGAGAGTGAGATGCCAGCTCCTTTCATTCAGTCAGTAGCTTCAAACATTTCTGGTATATGAAAAACGTTTTTCAATGGCAAAAATCAATGAATATTGTAAATGCACAAACAGTAATATCTCCACATTGCAAGGTGCAATTCTGAAATTTTTTGCTTTTTCCTGCTAATCCTAGCATGATAAAGAAGATTCAAAGAGAGTGAGATGCCAGCTCCTTTCATTCAGTCAGTAGCTTCAAACATTTCTGGTATATGAAAAACATGTTTTTCAATGGCAAAAATCAATGAATATTGTAAATGCACAAACAGTAATATCTCCACATTGCACGGTGCAATTCTGAAATTTTTAGCTTTTTCCTGTTAATCCTAGCATGATAAAGAAGATTCAAAGAGAGTGAGATGCCAGCTCCTTTCATTCAGTCAGTAGCTTCAAACATTTCTGGTATATGAAAAACGTTTTTCAATGGCAAAAATCAATGAATATTGTAAATGCACAAACAGTAATATCTCCACATTGCAAGGTGCAATTCTGAAATTTTTTGCTTTTTCCTGTTAATCCTAGCATGATAAAGAAGATTCAAAGAGAGTGAGATGCCAGCTCCTTTCATTCAGTCAGTAGCTTCAAACATTTCTGGTATATGAAAAACATGTTTTTCAATGGCAAAAATCAATGAATATTGTAAATGCACAAACAGTAATATCTCCACATTGCAAGGTGCAATTCTGAAATTTTTTGCTTTTTCCTGCTAATCCTAGCATGATAAAGAAGATTCAAAGAGAGTGAGATGCCAGCTCCTTTCATTCAGTCAGTAGCTTCAAACATTTCTGGTATATGAAAAACATGTTTTTCAATGGCAAAAATCAATGAATATTGTAAATGCACAAACAGTAATATCTCCACATTGCACAGTGCAATTCTGAAATTTTTAGCTTTTTCCTGTTAATCCTAGCATGATAAAGAAGATTCAAAGAGAGTGAGATGCCAGCTCCTTTCATTCAGTCAGTAGCTTCAAACATTTCTGGTATATGAAAAACATGTTTTTCAATGGCAAAAATCAATGAATATTGTAAATGCACAAACAGTAATATCTCCACATTGCAAGGTGCAATTCTGAAATTTTTTGCTTTTTCCTGTTAATCCTAGCATGATAAAGAAGATTCAAAGAGAGTGAGATGCCAGCTCCTTTCATTCAGTCAGTAGCTTCAAACATTTCTGGTATATGAAAAACGTTTTTCAATGGCAAAAATCAATGAATATTGTAAATGCACAAACAGTAATATCTCCACATTGCAAGGTGCAATTCTGAAATTTTTTGCTTTTTCCTGCTAATCCTAGCATGATAAAGAAGATTCAAAGAGAGTGAGATGCCAGCTCCTTTCATTCAGTCAGTAGCTTCAAACATTTCTGGTATATGAAAAACGTTTTTCAATGGCAAAAATCAATGAATATTGTAAATGCACAAACAGTAATATCTCCACATTGCAAGGTGCAATTCTGAAATTTTTTGCTTTTTCCTGTTAATCCTAGCATGATAAAGAAGATTCAAAGAGAGTGAGATGCCAGCTCCTTTCATTCAATCAGTAGCTTCAAACATTTCTGGTATATGAAAAACATGTTTTTCAATGGCAAAAATCAATGAATATTGTAAATGCACAAACAGTAATATCTCCGCATTGCAAGGTGCAATTCTGAAATTTTTTGCTTTTTCCTGCTAATCCTAGCATGATAAAGAAGATTCAAAGAGAGTGAGATGCCAGCTCCTTTCATTCAGTCAGTAGCTTCAAACATTTCTGGTATATGAAAAACATGTTTTTCAATGGCAAAAATCAATGAATATTGTAAATGCACAAACAGTAATATCTCCACATTGCACGGTGCAATTCTGAAATTTTTAGCTTTTTCCTGCTAATCCTAGCATGATAAAGAAGATTCAAAGAGAGTGAGATGCCAGCTCCTTTCATTCAGTCAGTAGCTTCAAACATTTCTGGTATATGAAAAACATGTTTTTCAATGGCAAAAATCAATGAATATTGTAAATGCACAAACAGTAATATCTCCACATTGCAAGGTGCAATTCTGAAATTTTTTGCTTTTTCCTGCTAATCCTAGCATGATAAAGAAGATTCAAAGAGAGTGAGATGCCAGCTCCTTTCATTCAGTCAGTAGCTTCAAACATTTCTGGTATATGAAAAACATGTTTTTCAATGGCAAAAATCAATGAATATTGTAAATGCACAAACAGTAATATCTCCACATTGCACGGTGCAATTCTGAAATTTTTAGCTTTTTCCTGTTAATCCTAGCATGATAAAGAAGATTCAAAGAGAGTGAGATGCCAGCTCCTTTCATTCAGTCAGTAGCTTCAAACATTTCTGGTATATGAAAAACATGTTTTTCAATGGCAAAAATCAATGAATATTGTAAATGCACAAACAGTAATATCTCCACATTGCACGGTGCAATTCTGAAATTTTTACCTTTTTCCTGTTAATCCTAGCATGATAAAGAAGATTCAAAGAGAGTGAGATGCCAGCTCCTTTCATTCAGTCAGTAGCTTCAAACATTTCTGGTATATGAAAAACATGTTTTTCAATGGCAAAAATCAATGAATATTGTAAATGCACAAACAGTAATATCTCCACATTGCAAGGTGCAATTCTGAAATTTTTTGCTTTTTCCTGTTAATCCTAGCATGATAAAGAAGATTCAAAGAGAGTGAGATGCCAGCTCCTTTCATTCAGTCAGTAGCTTCAAACATTTCTGGTATATGAAAAACATGTTTTTCAATGGCAAAAATCAATGAATATTGTAAATGCACAAACAGTAATATCTCCACATTGCAAGGTGCAATTCTGAAATTTTTTGCTTTTTCCTGCTAATCCTAGCATGATAAAGAAGATTCAAAGAGAGTGAGATGCCAGCTCCTTTCATTCAGTCAGTAGCTTCAAACATTTCTGGTATATGAAAAACGTTTTTCAATGGCAAAAATCAATGAATATTGTAAATGCACAAACAGTAATATCTCCACATTGCAAGGTGCAATTCTGAAATTTTTTGCTTTTTCCTGCTAATCCTAGCATGATAAAGAAGATTCAAAGAGAGTGAGATGCCAGCTCCTTTCATTCAGTCAGTAGCTTCAAACATTTCTGGTATATGAAAAACATGTTTTTCAATGGCAAAAATCAATGAATATTGTAAATGCACAAACAGTAATATCTCCACATTGCACGGTGCAATTCTGAAATTTTTAGCTTTTTCCTGTTAATCCTAGCATGATAAAGAAGATTCAAAGAGAGTGAGATGCCAGCTCCTTTCATTCAGTCAGTAGCTTCAAACATTTCTGGTATATGAAAAACGTTTTTCAATGGCAAAAATCAATGAATATTGTAAATGCACAAACAGTAATATCTCCACATTGCAAGGTGCAATTCTGAAATTTTTTGCTTTTTCCTGTTAATCCTAGCATGATAAAGAAGATTCAAAGAGAGTGAGATGCCAGCTCCTTTCATTCAGTCAGTAGCTTCAAACATTTCTGGTATATGAAAAACATGTTTTTCAATGGCAAAAATCAATGAATATTGTAAATGCACAAACAGTAATATTTCCGCATTGCAAGGTGCAATTCTGAAATTTTTTGCTTTTTCCTGCTAATCCTAGCATGATAAAGAAGATTCAAAGAGAGTGAGATGCCAGCTCCTTTCATTCAGTCAGTAGCTTCAAACATTTCTGGTATATGAAAAACATGTTTTTCAATGGCAAAAATCAATGAATATTGTAAATGCACAAACAGTAATATCTCCACATTGCACGGTGCAATTCTGAAATTTTTAGCTTTTTCCTGTTAATCCTAGCATGATAAAGAAGATTCAAAGAGAGTGAGATGCCAGCTCCTTTCATTCAGTCAGTAGCTTCAAACATTTCTGGTATATGAAAAACATGTTTTTCAATGGCAAAAATCAATGAATATTGTAAATGCACAAACAGTAATATCTCCACATTGCAAGGTGCAATTCTGAAATTTTTTGCTTTTTCCTGCTAATCCTAGCATGATAAAGAAGATTCAAAGAGAGTGAGATGCCAGCTCCTTTCATTCAGTCAGTAGCTTCAAACATTTCTGGTATATGAAAAACATGTTTTTCAATGGCAAAAATCAATGAATATTGTAAATGCACAAACAGTAATATCTCCACATTGCAAGGTGCAATTCTGAAATTTTTTGCTTTTTCCTGTTAATCCTAGCATGATAAAGAAGATTCAAAGAGAGTGAGATGCCAGCTCCTTTCATTCAGTCAGTAGCTTCAAACATTTCTGGTATATGAAAAACATGTTTTTCAATGGCAAAAATCAATGAATATTGTAAATGCACAAACAGTAATATCTCCACATTGCACGGTGCAATTCTGAAATTTTTAGCTTTTTCCTGTTAATCCTAGCATGATAAAGAAGATTCAAAGAGAGTGAGATGCCAGCTCCTTTCATTCAGTCAGTAGCTTCAAACATTTCTGGTATATGAAAAACATGTTTTTCAATGGCAAAAATCAATGAATATTGTAAATGCACAAACAGTAATATCTCCACATTGCAAGGTGCAATTCTGAAATTTTTTGCTTTTTCCTGTTAATCCTAGCATGATAAAGAAGATTCAAAGAGAGTGAGATGCCAGCTCCTTTCATTCAGTCAGTAGCTTCAAACATTTCTGGTATATGAAAAACATGTTTTTCAATGGCAAAAATCAATGAATATTGTAAATGCACAAACAGTAATATCTCCACATTGCAAGGTGCAATTCTGAAATTTTTTGCTTTTTCCTGCTAATCCTAGCATGATAAAGAAGATTCAAAGAGAGTGAGATGCCAGCTCCTTTCATTCAGTCAGTAGCTTCAAACATTTCTGGTATATGAAAAACGTTTTTCAATGGCAAAAATCAATGAATATTGTAAATGCACAAACAGTAATATCTCCACATTGCAAGGTGCAATTCTGAAATTTTTTGCTTTTTCCTGCTAATCCTAGCATGATAAAGAAGATTCAAAGAGAGTGAGATGCCAGCTCCTTTCATTCAGTCAGTAGCTTCAAACATTTCTGGTATATGAAAAACATGTTTTTCAATGGCAAAAATCAATGAATATTGTAAATGCACAAACAGTAATATCTCCACATTGCACGGTGCAATTCTGAAATTTTTAGCTTTTTCCTGTTAATCCTAGCATGATAAAGAAGATTCAAAGAGAGTGAGATGCCAGCTCCTTTCATTCAGTCAGTAGCTTCAAACATTTCTGGTATATGAAAAACGTTTTTCAATGGCAAAAATCAATGAATATTGTAAATGCACAAACAGTAATATCTCCACATTGCAAGGTGCAATTCTGAAATTTTTTGCTTTTTCCTGTTAATCCTAGCATGATAAAGAAGATTCAAAGAGAGTGAGATGCCAGCTCCTTTCATTCAGTCAGTATCTTCAAACATTTCTGGTATATGAAAAACATGTTTTTCAATGGCAAAAATCAATGAATATTGTAAATGCACAAACAGTAATATCTCCGCATTGCAAGGTGCAATTCTGAAATTTTTTGCTTTTTCCTGCTAATCCTAGCATGATAAAGAAGATTCAAAGAGAGTGAGATGCCAGCTCCTTTCATTCAGTCAGTAGCTTCAAACATTTCTGGTATATGAAAAACGTTTTTCAATGGCAAAAATCAATGAATATTGTAAATGCACAAACAGTAATATCTCCACATTGCAAGGTGCAATTCTGAAATTTTTTGCTTTTTCCTGCTAATCCTAGCATGATAAAGAAGATTCAAAGAGAGTGAGATGCCAGCTCCTTTCATTCAGTCAGTAGCTTCAAACATTTCTGGTATATGAAAAACATGTTTTTCAATGGCAAAAATCAATGAATATTGTAAATGCACAAACAGTAATATCTCCACATTGCACGGTGCAATTCTGAAATTTTTAGCTTTTTCCTGTTAATCCTAGCATGATAAAGAAGATTCAAAGAGAGTGAGATGCCAGCTCCTTTCATTCAGTCAGTAGCTTCAAACATTTCTGGTATATGAAAAACGTTTTTCAATGGCAAAAATCAATGAATATTGTAAATGCACAAACAGTAATATCTCCACATTGCAAGGTGCAATTCTGAAATTTTTTGCTTTTTCCTGTTAATCCTAGCATGATAAAGAAGATTCAAAGAGAGTGAGATGCCAGCTCCTTTCATTCAGTCAGTAGCTTCAAACATTTCTGGTATATGAAAAACATGTTTTTCAATGGCAAAAATCAATGAATATTGTAAATGCACAAACAGTAATATCTCCGCATTGCAAGGTGCAATTCTGAAATTTTTTGCTTTTTCCTGCTAATCCTAGCATGATAAAGAAGATTCAAAGAGAGTGAGATGCCAGCTCCTTTCATTCAGTCAGTAGCTTCAAACATTTCTGGTATATGAAAAACATGTTTTTCAATGGCAAAAATCAATGAATATTGTAAATGCACAAACAGTAATATCTCCACATTGCAAGGTGCAATTCTGAAATTTTTTGCTTTTTCCTGCTAATCCTAGCATGATAAAGAAGATTCAAAGAGAGTGAGATGCCAGCTCCTTTCATTCAGTCAGTAGCTTCAAACATTTCTGGTATATGAAAAACATGTTTTTCAATGGCAAAAATCAATGAATATTGTAAATGCACAAACAGTAATATCTCCACATTGCACAGTGCAATTCTGAAATTTTTAGCTTTTTCCTGTTAATCCTAGCATGATAAAGAAGATTCAAAGAGAGTGAGATGCCAGCTCCTTTCATTCAGTCAGTAGCTTCAAACATTTCTGGTATATGAAAAACATGTTTTTCAATGGCAAAAATCAATGAATATTGTAAATGCACAAACAGTAATATCTCCACATTGCAAGGTGCAATTCTGAAATTTTTTGCTTTTTCCTGTTAATCCTAGCATGATAAAGAAGATTCAAAGAGAGTGAGATGCCAGCTCCTTTCATTCAGTCAGTAGCTTCAAACATTTCTGGTATATGAAAAACATGTTTTTCAATGGCAAAAATCAATGAATATTGTAAATGCACAAACAGTAATATCTCCACATTGCAAGGTGCAATTCTGAAATTTTTTGCTTTTTCCTGCTAATCCTAGCATGATAAAGAAGATTCAAAGAGAGTGAGATGCCAGCTCCTTTCATTCAGTCAGTAGCTTCAAACATTTCTGGTATATGAAAAACGTTTTTCAATGGCAAAAATCAATGAATATTGTAAATGCACAAACAGTAATATCTCCACATTGCAAGGTGCAATTCTGAAATTTTTTGCTTTTTCCTGTTAATCCTAGCATGATAAAGAAGATTCAAAGAGAGTGAGATGCCAGCTCCTTTCATTCAATCAGTAGCTTCAAACATTTCTGGTATATGAAAAACATGTTTTTCAATGGCAAAAATCAATGAATATTGTAAATGCACAAACAGTAATATCTCCGCATTGCAAGGTGCAATTCTGAAATTTTTTGCTTTTTCCTGCTAATCCTAGCATGATAAAGAAGATTCAAAGAGAGTGAGATGCCAGCTCCTTTCATTCAGTCAGTAGCTTCAAACATTTCTGGTATATGAAAAACATGTTTTTCAATGGCAAAAATCAATGAATATTGTAAATGCACAAACAGTAATATCTCCACATTGCACGGTGCAATTCTGAAATTTTTAGCTTTTTCCTGCTAATCCTAGCATGATAAAGAAGATTCAAAGAGAGTGAGATGCCAGCTCCTTTCATTCAGTCAGTAGCTTCAAACATTTCTGGTATATGAAAAACATGTTTTTCAATGGCAAAAATCAATGAATATTGTAAATGCACAAACAGTAATATCTCCACATTGCAAGGTGCAATTCTGAAATTTTTTGCTTTTTCCTGCTAATCCTAGCATGATAAAGAAGATTCAAAGAGAGTGAGATGCCAGCTCCTTTCATTCAGTCAGTAGCTTCAAACATTTCTGGTATATGAAAAACATGTTTTTCAATGGCAAAAATCAATGAATATTGTAAATGCACAAACAGTAATATCTCCACATTGCACGGTGCAATTCTGAAATTTTTAGCTTTTTCCTGTTAATCCTAGCATGATAAAGAAGATTCAAAGAGAGTGAGATGCCAGCTCCTTTCATTCAGTCAGTAGCTTCAAACATTTCTGGTATATGAAAAACATGTTTTTCAATGGCAAAAATCAATGAATATTGTAAATGCACAAACAGTAATATCTCCACATTGCAAGGTGCAATTCTGAAATTTTTTGCTTTTTCCTGTTAATCCTAGCATGATAAAGAAGATTCAAAGAGAGTGAGATGCCAGCTCCTTTCATTCAGTCAGTAGCTTCAAACATTTCTGGTATATGAAAAACATGTTTTTCAATGGCAAAAATCAATGAATATTGTAAATGCACAAACAGTAATATCTCCACATTGCAAGGTGCAATTCTGAAATTTTTTGCTTTTTCCTGCTAATCCTAGCATGATAAAGAAGATTCAAAGAGAGTGAGATGCCAGCTCCTTTCATTCAGTCAGTAGCTTCAAACATTTCTGGTATATGAAAAACGTTTCTCAATGGCAAAAATCAATGAATATTGTAAATGCACAAACAGTAATATCTCCACATTGCAAGGTGCAATTCTGAAATTTTTTGCTTTTTCCTGTTAATCCTAGCATGATAAAGAAGATTCAAAGAGAGTGAGATGCCAGCTCCTTTCATTCAATCAGTAGCTTCAAACATTTCTGGTATATGAAAAACATGTTTTTCAATGGCAAAAATCAATGAATATTGTAAATGCACAAACAGTAATATCTCCGCATTGCAAGGTGCAATTCTGAAATTTTTTGCTTTTTCCTGCTAATCCTAGCATGATAAAGAAGATTCAAAGAGAGTGAGATGCCAGCTCCTTTCATTCAGTCAGTAGCTTCAAACATTTCTGGTATATGAAAAACATGTTTTTCAATGGCAAAAATCAATGAATATTGTAAATGCACAAACAGTAATATCTCCACATTGCACGGTGCAATTCTGAAATTTTTAGCTTTTTCCTGCTAATCCTAGCATGATAAAGAAGATTCAAAGAGAGTGAGATGCCAGCTCCTTTCATTCAGTCAGTAGCTTCAAACATTTCTGGTATATGAAAAACGTTTTTCAATGGCAAAAATCAATGAATATTGTAAATGCACAAACAGTAATATCTCCACATTGCAAGGTGCAATTCTGAAATTTTTTGCTTTTTCCTGCTAATCCTAGCATGATAAAGAAGATTCAAAGAGAGTGAGATGCCAGCTCCTTTCATTCAGTCAGTAGCTTCAAACATTTCTGGTATATGAAAAACATGTTTTTCAATGGCAAAAATCAATGAATATTGTAAATGCACAAACAGTAATATCTCCACATTGCAAGGTGCAATTCTGAAATTTTTTGCTTTTTCCTGCTAATCCTAGCATGATAAAGAAGATTCAAAGAGAGTGAGATGCCAGCTCCTTTCATTCAGTCAGTAGCTTCAAACATTTCTGGTATATGAAAAACGTTTTTCAATGGCAAAAATCAATGAATATTGTAAATGCACAAACAGTAATATCTCCACATTGCAAGGTGCAATTCTGAAATTTTTTGCTTTTTCCTGCTAATCCTAGCATGATAAAGAAGATTCAAAGAGAGTGAGATGCCAGCTCCTTTCATTCAGTCAGTAGCTTCAAACATTTCTGGTATATGAAAAACATGTTTTTCAATGGCAAAAATCAATGAATATTGTAAATGCACAAACAGTAATATCTCCACATTGCAAGGTGCAATTCTGAAATTTTTTGCTTTTTCCTGCTAATCCTAGCATGATAAAGAAGATTCAAAGAGAGTGAGATGCCAGCTCCTTTCATTCAGTCAGTAGCTTCAAACATTTCTGGTATATGAAAAACGTTTCTCAATGGCAAAAATCAATGAATATTGTAAATGCACAAACAGTAATATCTCCACATTGCAAGGTGCAATTCTGAAATTTTTTGCTTTTTCCTGTTAATCCTAGCATGATAAAGAAGATTCAAAGAGAGTGAGATGCCAGCTCCTTTCATTCAATCAGTAGCTTCAAACATTTCTGGTATATGAAAAACATGTTTTTCAATGGCAAAAATCAATGAATATTGTAAATGCACAAACAGTAATATCTCCGCATTGCAAGGTGCAATTCTGAAATTTTTTGCTTTTTCCTGCTAATCCTAGCATGATAAAGAAGATTCAAAGAGAGTGAGATGCCAGCTCCTTTCATTCAGTCAGTAGCTTCAAACATTTCTGGTATATGAAAAACATGTTTTTCAATGGCAAAAATCAATGAATATTGTAAATGCACAAACAGTAATATCTCCACATTGCACGGTGCAATTCTGAAATTTTTAGCTTTTTCCTGCTAATCCTAGCATGATAAAGAAGATTCAAAGAGAGTGAGATGCCAGCTCCTTTCATTCAGTCAGTAGCTTCAAACATTTCTGGTATATGAAAAACGTTTTTCAATGGCAAAAATCAATGAATATTGTAAATGCACAAACAGTAATATCTCCACATTGCAAGGTGCAATTCTGAAATTTTTTGCTTTTTCCTGCTAATCCTAGCATGATAAAGAAGATTCAAAGAGAGTGAGATGCCAGCTCCTTTCATTCAGTCAGTAGCTTCAAACATTTCTGGTATATGAAAAACATGTTTTTCAATGGCAAAAATCAATGAATATTGTAAATGCACAAACAGTAATATCTCCACATTGCAAGGTGCAATTCTGAAATTTTTTGCTTTTTCCTGCTAATCCTAGCATGATAAAGAAGATTCAAAGAGAGTGAGATGCCAGCTCCTTTCATTCAGTCAGTAGCTTCAAACATTTCTGGTATATGAAAAACGTTTTTCAATGGCAAAAATCAATGAATATTGTAAATGCACAAACAGTAATATCTCCACATTGCAAGGTGCAATTCTGAAATTTTTTGCTTTTTCCTGCTAATCCTAGCATGATAAAGAAGATTCAAAGAGAGTGAGATGCCAGCTCCTTTCATTCAGTCAGTAGCTTCAAACATTTCTGGTATATGAAAAACATGTTTTTCAATGGCAAAAATCAATGAATATTGTAAATGCACAAACAGTAATATCTCCACATTGCACGGTGCAATTCTGAAATTTTTAGCTTTTTCCTGTTAATCCTAGCATGATAAAGAAGATTCAAAGAGAGTGAGATGCCAGCTCCTTTCATTCAGTCAGTAGCTTCAAACATTTCTGGTATATGAAAAACGTTTTTCAATGGCAAAAATCAATGAATATTGTAAATGCACAAACAGTAATATCTCCACATTGCAAGGTGCAATTCTGAAATTTTTTGCTTTTTCCTGTTAATCCTAGCATGATAAAGAAGATTCAAAGAGAGTGAGATGCCAGCTCCTTTCATTCAGTCAGTAGCTTCAAACATTTCTGGTATATGAAAAACATGTTTTTCAATGGCAAAAATCAATGAATATTGTAAATGCACAAACAGTAATATTTCCGCATTGCAAGGTGCAATTCTGAAATTTTTTGCTTTTTCCTGCTAATCCTAGCATGATAAAGAAGATTCAAAGAGAGTGAGATGCCAGCTCCTTTCATTCAGTCAGTAGCTTCAAACATTTCTGGTATATGAAAAACATGTTTTTCAATGGCAAAAATCAATGAATATTGTAAATGCACAAACAGTAATATCTCCACATTGCACGGTGCAATTCTGAAATTTTTAGCTTTTTCCTGTTAATCCTAGCATGATAAAGAAGATTCAAAGAGAGTGAGATGCCAGCTCCTTTCATTCAGTCAGTAGCTTCAAACATTTCTGGTATATGAAAAACATGTTTTTCAATGGCAAAAATCAATGAATATTGTAAATGCACAAACAGTAATATCTCCACATTGCAAGGTGCAATTCTGAAATTTTTTGCTTTTTCCTGCTAATCCTAGCATGATAAAGAAGATTCAAAGAGAGTGAGATGCCAGCTCCTTTCATTCAGTCAGTAGCTTCAAACATTTCTGGTATATGAAAAACATGTTTTTCAATGGCAAAAATCAATGAATATTGTAAATGCACAAACAGTAATATCTCCACATTGCAAGGTGCAATTCTGAAATTTTTTGCTTTTTCCTGTTAATCCTAGCATGATAAAGAAGATTCAAAGAGAGTGAGATGCCAGCTCCTTTCATTCAGTCAGTAGCTTCAAACATTTCTGGTATATGAAAAACATGTTTTTCAATGGCAAAAATCAATGAATATTGTAAATGCACAAACAGTAATATCTCCACATTGCACGGTGCAATTCTGAAATTTTTAGCTTTTTCCTGTTAATCCTAGCATGATAAAGAAGATTCAAAGAGAGTGAGATGCCAGCTCCTTTCATTCAGTCAGTAGCTTCAAACATTTCTGGTATATGAAAAACATGTTTTTCAATGGCAAAAATCAATGAATATTGTAAATGCACAAACAGTAATATCTCCACATTGCAAGGTGCAATTCTGAAATTTTTTGCTTTTTCCTGTTAATCCTAGCATGATAAAGAAGATTCAAAGAGAGTGAGATGCCAGCTCCTTTCATTCAGTCAGTAGCTTCAAACATTTCTGGTATATGAAAAACATGTTTTTCAATGGCAAAAATCAATGAATATTGTAAATGCACAAACAGTAATATCTCCACATTGCAAGGTGCAATTCTGAAATTTTTTGCTTTTTCCTGCTAATCCTAGCATGATAAAGAAGATTCAAAGAGAGTGAGATGCCAGCTCCTTTCATTCAGTCAGTAGCTTCAAACATTTCTGGTATATGAAAAACGTTTTTCAATGGCAAAAATCAATGAATATTGTAAATGCACAAACAGTAATATCTCCACATTGCAAGGTGCAATTCTGAAATTTTTTGCTTTTTCCTGCTAATCCTAGCATGATAAAGAAGATTCAAAGAGAGTGAGATGCCAGCTCCTTTCATTCAGTCAGTAGCTTCAAACATTTCTGGTATATGAAAAACATGTTTTTCAATGGCAAAAATCAATGAATATTGTAAATGCACAAACAGTAATATCTCCACATTGCACGGTGCAATTCTGAAATTTTTAGCTTTTTCCTGTTAATCCTAGCATGATAAAGAAGATTCAAAGAGAGTGAGATGCCAGCTCCTTTCATTCAGTCAGTAGCTTCAAACATTTCTGGTATATGAAAAACGTTTTTCAATGGCAAAAATCAATGAATATTGTAAATGCACAAACAGTAATATCTCCACATTGCAAGGTGCAATTCTGAAATTTTTTGCTTTTTCCTGTTAATCCTAGCATGATAAAGAAGATTCAAAGAGAGTGAGATGCCAGCTCCTTTCATTCAGTCAGTAGCTTCAAACATTTCTGGTATATGAAAAACATGTTTTTCAATGGCAAAAATCAATGAATATTGTAAATGCACAAACAGTAATATCTCCGCATTGCAAGGTGCAATTCTGAAATTTTTTGCTTTTTCCTGCTAATCCTAGCATGATAAAGAAGATTCAAAGAGAGTGAGATGCCAGCTCCTTTCATTCAGTCAGTAGCTTCAAACATTTCTGGTATATGAAAAACATGTTTTTCAATGGCAAAAATCAATGAATATTGTAAATGCACAAACAGTAATATCTCCACATTGCACGGTGCAATTCTGAAATTTTTAGCTTTTTCCTGTTAATCCTAGCATGATAAAGAAGATTCAAAGAGAGTGAGATGCCAGCTCCTTTCATTCAGTCAGTAGCTTCAAACATTTCTGGTATATGAAAAACATGTTTTTCAATGGCAAAAATCAATGAATATTGTAAATGCACAAACAGTAATATCTCCACATTGCAAGGTGCAATTCTGAAATTTTTTGCTTTTTCCTGCTAATCCTAGCATGATAAAGAAGATTCAAAGAGAGTGAGATGCCAGCTCCTTTCATTCAGTCAGTAGCTTCAAACATTTCTGGTATATGAAAAACATGTTTTTCAATGGCAAAAATCAATGAATATTGTAAATGCACAAACAGTAATATCTCCACATTGCAAGGTGCAATTCTGAAATTTTTTGCTTTTTCCTGTTAATCCTAGCATGATAAAGAAGATTCAAAGAGAGTGAGATGCCAGCTCCTTTCATTCAGTCAGTAGCTTCAAACATTTCTGGTATATGAAAAACGTTTTTCAATGGCAAAAATCAATGAATATTGTAAATGCACAAACAGTAATATCTCCACATTGCAAGGTGCAATTCTGAAATTTTTTGCTTTTTCCTGCTAATCCTAGCATGATAAAGAAGATTCAAAGAGAGTGAGATGCCAGCTCCTTTCATTCAGTCAGTAGCTTCAAACATTTCTGGTATATGAAAAACGTTTTTCAATGGCAAAAATCAATGAATATTGTAAATGCACAAACAGTAATATCTCCACATTGCAAGGTGCAATTCTGAAATTTTTTGCTTTTTCCTGTTAATCCTAGCATGATAAAGAAGATTCAAAGAGAGTGAGATGCCAGCTCCTTTCATTCAGTCAGTAGCTTCAAACATTTCTGGTATATGAAAAACATGTTTTTCAATGGCAAAAATCAATGAATATTGTAAATGCACAAACAGTAATATCTCCGCATTGCAAGGTGCAATTCTGAAATTTTTTGCTTTTTCCTGCTAATCCTAGCATGATAAAGAAGATTCAAAGAGAGTGAGATGCCAGCTCCTTTCATTCAGTCAGTAGCTTCAAACATTTCTGGTATATGAAAAACATGTTTTTCAATGGCAAAAATCAATGAATATTGTAAATGCACAAACAGTAATATCTCCACATTGCACGGTGCAATTCTGAAATTTTTAGCTTTTTCCTGTTAATCCTAGCATGATAAAGAAGATTCAAAGAGAGTGAGATGCCAGCTCCTTTCATTCAGTCAGTAGCTTCAAACATTTCTGGTATATGAAAAACGTTTTTCAATGGCAAAAATCAATGAATATTGTAAATGCACAAACAGTAATATCTCCACATTGCAAGGTGCAATTCTGAAATTTTTTGCTTTTTCCTGCTAATCCTAGCATGATAAAGAAGATTCAAAGAGAGTGAGATGCCAGCTCCTTTCATTCAGTCAGTAGCTTCAAACATTTCTGGTATATGAAAAACATGTTTTTCAATGGCAAAAATCAATGAATATTGTAAATGCACAAACAGTAATATCTCCACATTGCACGGTGCAATTCTGAAATTTTTTGCTTTTTCCTGTTAATCCTAGCATGATAAAGAAGATTCAAAGAGAGTGAGATGCCAGCTCCTTTCATTGTCAGTAGCTTCAAACATTTCTGGTATATGAAAAACATGTTTTTCAATGGCAAAAATCAATGAATATTGTAAATGCACAAACAGTAATATCTCCACATTGCACGGTGCAATTCTGAAATTTTTAGCTTTTTCCTGTTAATCCTAGCATGATAAAGAAGATTCAAAGAGAGTGAGATGCCAGCTCCTTTCATTCAGTCAGTAGCTTCAAACATTTCTGGTATATGAAAAACATGTTTTTCAATGGCAAAAATCAATGAATATTGTAAATGCACAAACAGTAATATCTCCACATTGCAAGGTGCAATTCTGAAATTTTTTGCTTTTTCCTGCTAATCCTAGCATGATAAAGAAGATTCAAAGAGAGTGAGATGCCAGCTCCTTTCATTCAGTCAGTAGCTTCAAACATTTCTGGTATATGAAAAACGTTTTTCAATGGCAAAAATCAATGAATATTGTAAATGCACAAACAGTAATATCTCCACATTGCACGGTGCAATTCTGAAATTTTTAGCTTTTTCCTGTTAATCCTAGCATGATAAAGAAGATTCAAAGAGAGTGAGATGCCAGCTCCTTTCATTCAGTCAGTAGCTTCAAACATTTCTGGTATATGAAAAACATGTTTTTCAATGGCAAAAATCAATGAATATTGTAAATGCACAAACAGTAATATCTCCACATTGCAAGGTGCAATTCTGAAATTTTTTGCTTTTTCCTGTTAATCCTAGCATGATAAAGAAGATTCAAAGAGAGTGAGATGCCAGCTCCTTTCATTCAGTCAGTAGCTTCAAACATTTCTGGTATATGAAAAACATGTTTTTCAATGGCAAAAATCAATGAATATTGTAAATGCACAAACAGTAATATCTCCACATTGCAAGGTGCAATTCTGAAATTTTTTGCTTTTTCCTGCTAATCCTAGCATGATAAAGAAGATTCAAAGAGAGTGAGATGCCAGCTCCTTTCATTCAGTCAGTAGCTTCAAACATTTCTGGTATATGAAAAACATGTTTTTCAATGGCAAAAATCAATGAATATTGTAAATGCACAAACAGTAATATCTCCACATTGCAAGGTGCAATTCTGAAATTTTTTGCTTTTTCCTGTTAATCCTAGCATGATAAAGAAGATTCAAAGAGAGTGAGATGCCAGCTCCTTTCATTCAGTCAGTAGCTTCAAACATTTCTGGTATATGAAAAACAGGTTTTTCAATGGCAAAAATCAATGAATATTGTAAATGCACAAACAGTAATATCTCCACATTGCAGGGTGCAATTCTGAAATTTTTTGCTTTTTCCTGCTAATCCTAGCATGATAAAGAAGATTCAAAGAGAGTGAGATGCCAGCTCCTTTCATTCAGTCAGTAGCTTCAAACATTTCTGGTATATGAAAAACGTTTTTCAATGGCAAAAATCAATGAATATTGTAAATGCACAAACAGTAATATCTCCACATTGCACGGTGCAATTCTGAAATTTTTAGCTTTTTCCTGTTAATCCTAGCATGATAAAGAAGATTCAAAGAGAGTGAGATGCCAGCTCCTTTCATTCAGTCAGTAGCTTCAAACATTTCTGGTATATGAAAAACATGTTTTTCAATGGCTAAAATCAATGAATATTGTAAATGCACAAACAGTAATATCTCCACATTGCACGGTGCAATTCTGAAATTTTTAGCTTTTTCCTGTTAATCCTAGCATGATAAAGAAGATTCAAAGAGAGTGAGATGCCAGCTCCTTTCATTCAGTCAGTAGCTTCAAACATTTCTGGTATATGAAAAACGTTTTTCAATGGCAAAAATCAATGAATATTGTAAATGCACAAACAGTAATATCTCCACATTGCACGGTGCAATTCTGAAATTTTTAGCTTTTTCCTGTTAATCCTAGCATGATAAAGAAGATTCAAAGAGAGTGAGATGCCAGCTCCTTTCATTCAGTCAGTAGCTTCAAACATTTCTGGTATATGAAAAACATGTTTTTCAATGGCAAAAATCAATGAATATTGTAAATGCACAAACAGTAATATCTCCACATTGCAAGGTGCAATTCTGAAATTTTTTGCTTTTTCCTGCTAATCCTAGCATGATAAAGAAGATTCAAAGAGAGTGAGATGCCAGCTCCTTTCATTCAGTCAGTAGCTTCAAACATTTCTGGTATATGAAAAACATGTTTTTCAATGGCAAAAATCAATGAATATTGTAAATGCACAAACAGTAATATCTCCACATTGCACGGTGCAATTCTGAAATTTTTAGCTTTTTCCTGTTAATCCTAGCATGATAAAGAAGATTCAAAGAGAGTGAGATGCCAGCTCCTTTCATTCAGTCAGTAGCTTCAAACATTTCTGGTATATGAAAAACGTTTTTCAATGGCAAAAATCAATGAATATTGTAAATGCACAAACAGTAATATCTCCACATTGCAAGGTGCAATTCTGAAATTTTTTGCTTTTTCCTGTTAATCCTAGCATGATAAAGAAGATTCAAAGAGAGTGAGATGCCAGCTCCTTTCATTCAGTCAGTAGCTTCAAACATTTCTGGTATATGAAAAACATGTTTTTCAATGGCAAAAATCAATGAATATTGTAAATGCACAAACAGTAATATCTCCACATTGCACGGTGCAATTCTGAAATTTTTAGCTTTTTCCTGTTAATCCTAGCATGATAAAGAAGATTCAAAGAGAGTGAGATGCCAGCTCCTTTCATTCAGTCAGTAGCTTCAAACATTTCTGGTATATGAAAAACATGTTTTTCAATGGCAAAAATCAATGAATATTGTAAATGCACAAACAGTAATATCTCCACATTGCAAGGTGCAATTCTGAAATTTTTTGCTTTTTCCTGCTAATCCTAGCATGATAAAGAAGATTCAAAGAGAGTGAGATGCCAGCTCCTTTCATTCAGTCAGTAGCTTCAAACATTTCTGGTATATGAAAAACGTTTTTCAATGGCAAAAATCAATGAATATTGTAAATGCACAAACAGTAATATCTCCACATTGCACGGTGCAATTCTGAAATTTTTAGCTTTTTCCTGTTAATCCTAGCATGATAAAGAAGATTCAAAGAGAGTGAGATGCCAGCTCCTTTCATTCAGTCAGTAGCTTCAAACATTTCTGGTATATGAAAAACATGTTTTTCAATGGCAAAAATCAATGAATATTGTAAATGCACAAACAGTAATATCTCCACATTGCAAGGTGCAATTCTGAAATTTTTTGCTTTTTCCTGTTAATCCTAGCATGATAAAGAAGATTCAAAGAGAGTGAGATGCCAGCTCCTTTCATTCAGTCAGTAGCTTCAAACATTTCTGGTATATGAAAAACATGTTTTTCAATGGCAAAAATCAATGAATATTGTAAATGCACAAACACTAATATCTCCACATTGCAAGGTGCAATTCTGAAATTTTTTGCTTTTTCCTGCTAATCCTAGCATGATAAAGAAGATTCAAAGAGAGTGAGATGCCAGCTCCTTTCATTCAGTCAGTAGCTTCAAACATTTCTGGTATATGAAAAACATGTTTTTCAATGGCAAAAATCAATGAATATTGTAAATGCACAAACAGTAATATCTCCACATTGCAAGGTGCAATTCTGAAATTTTTTGCTTTTTCCTGTTAATCCTAGCATGATAAAGAAGATTCAAAGAGAGTGAGATGCCAGCTCCTTTCATTCAGTCAGTAGCTTCAAACATTTCTGGTATATGAAAAACAGGTTTTTCAATGGCAAAAATCAATGAATATTGTAAATGCACAAACAGTAATATCTCCACATTGCAGGGTGCAATTCTGAAATTTTTTGCTTTTTCCTGCTAATCCTAGCATGATAAAGAAGATTCAAAGAGAGTGAGATGCCAGCTCCTTTCATTCAGTCAGTAGCTTCAAACATTTCTGGTATATGAAAAACGTTTTTCAATGGCAAAAATCAATGAATATTGTAAATGCACAAACAGTAATATCTCCACATTGCACGGTGCAATTCTGAAATTTTTAGCTTTTTCCTGTTAATCCTAGCATGATAAAGAAGATTCAAAGAGAGTGAGATGCCAGCTCCTTTCATTCAGTCAGTAGCTTCAAACATTTCTGGTATATGAAAAACATGTTTTTCAATGGCTAAAATCAATGAATATTGTAAATGCACAAACAGTAATATCTCCACATTGCACGGTGCAATTCTGAAATTTTTAGCTTTTTCCTGTTAATCCTAGCATGATAAAGAAGATTCAAAGAGAGTGAGATGCCAGCTCCTTTCATTCAGTCAGTAGCTTCAAACATTTCTGGTATATGAAAAACGTTTTTCAATGGCAAAAATCAATGAATATTGTAAATGCACAAACAGTAATATCTCCACATTGCACGGTGCAATTCTGAAATTTTTAGCTTTTTCCTGTTAATCCTAGCATGATAAAGAAGATTCAAAGAGAGTGAGATGCCAGCTCCTTTCATTCAGTCAGTAGCTTCAAACATTTCTGGTATATGAAAAACATGTTTTTCAATGGCAAAAATCAATGAATATTGTAAATGCACAAACAGTAATATCTCCACATTGCAAGGTGCAATTCTGAAATTTTTTGCTTTTTCCTGCTAATCCTAGCATGATAAAGAAGATTCAAAGAGAGTGAGATGCCAGCTCCTTTCATTCAGTCAGTAGCTTCAAACATTTCTGGTATATGAAAAACATGTTTTTCAATGGCAAAAATCAATGAATATTGTAAATGCACAAACAGTAATATCTCCACATTGCACGGTGCAATTCTGAAATTTTTAGCTTTTTCCTGTTAATCCTAGCATGATAAAGAAGATTCAAAGAGAGTGAGATGCCAGCTCCTTTCATTCAGTCAGTAGCTTCAAACATTTCTGGTATATGAAAAACGTTTTTCAATGGCAAAAATCAATGAATATTGTAAATGCACAAACAGTAATATCTCCACATTGCAAGGTGCAATTCTGAAATTTTTTGCTTTTTCCTGTTAATCCTAGCATGATAAAGAAGATTCAAAGAGAGTGAGATGCCAGCTCCTTTCATTCAGTCAGTAGCTTCAAACATTTCTGGTATATGAAAAACATGTTTTTCAATGGCAAAAATCAATGAATATTGTAAATGCACAAACAGTAATATCTCCACATTGCACGGTGCAATTCTGAAATTTTTAGCTTTTTCCTGTTAATCCTAGCATGATAAAGAAGATTCAAAGAGAGTGAGATGCCAGCTCCTTTCATTCAGTCAGTAGCTTCAAACATTTCTGGTATATGAAAAACATGTTTTTCAATGGCAAAAATCAATGAATATTGTAAATGCACAAACAGTAATATCTCCACATTGCAAGGTGCAATTCTGAAATTTTTTGCTTTTTCCTGCTAATCCTAGCATGATAAAGAAGATTCAAAGAGAGTGAGATGCCAGCTCCTTTCATTCAGTCAGTAGCTTCAAACATTTCTGGTATATGAAAAACATGTTTTTCAATGGCAAAAATCAATGAATATTGTAAATGCACAAACAGTAATATCTCCGCATTGCAAGGTGCAATTCTGAAATTTTTTGCTTTTTCCTGCTCCTCTTAGCATGATAAAGAAGATTCAAAGAGAGTGAGATGCCAGCTCCTTTCATTCAGTCAGTAGCTTCAATCATTTCTGGATGTTTTTCAATGGCAAAAATCAATGAATATTGTAAATGCACAAACTGTAATTTCTCCGCATTGCAAGGTGCAATTCTGAAATTTTTTGCTTTTTCCTGCTCCTCTTAGCATGATAAAGAAGATTCAAAGAGAGTGAGATGCCAGCTCCTTTCATTCAGTCAGTAGCTTCAATCATTTCTGGACGTTTTTCAGTGGCAAAAATCAATGAATATTGTAAATGCACAAACAGTAATTTCTCCGCATTGCAAGGTGCAATTCTGAAATTTTTTGCTTTTTCCTGCTCCTCTTAGCATCATAAGGAAGATTCAAAGAGAGTGAGATGCCAGCTCCTTTCATTCAGTCAGTACCTTCAATCATTTCTGGACGTTTTTCAATGGCAAAAATCAATGAATATTGTAAATGCACAAACAGTAATTTCTCCGCATTGCAAGGTGCAATTCTGAAATTTTTTGCTTTTTCCCGCTCCTCTTAGCATGATAAAGAAGATTCAAAGAGAGTGAGGTGCCAGCTCCTTTCATTCAGTCAGCAGCTTCAAACATTTCTGGTATATGAATAACATGTTTTTCAATGGCAAAAATCAATGAATATTGTAAATGCACAAACAGTAATTTCTCCGCATTGCAAGGTGCAATTCTGAAATTTTTTGATTTTTCCTGCTCCTCTTAGCATGATAAAGAAGATTCAAAGAGAGTGAGATGCCAGCTCCTTTCATTCAGTCAGTAGCTTCAATCATTTCTGGACGTTTTTCAATGGCAAAAATCAATGAATATTGTAAATGCACAAACAGTAATTTCTCCGCATTGCAAGGTGCAATTCTGAAATTTTTTGCTTTTTCCTGCTCCTCTTAGCATGATAAAGAAGATTCCAAGTGACTGAGATGCCAGCTCCTTTCATTCAGTCAGTAGCTTCAATCATTTCTGGACGTTTTTCAATGGCAAAAATCAATGAATATTGTAAATGCACAAACAGTAATTTCTCCGCATTGCAAGGTGCAATTCTGAAATTTTTTGCTTTTTCCTGCTCCTCTTAGCATGATAAAGAAGATTCAAAGAGAGTGAGATGCCAGCTCCTTTCATTCAGTCAGTAGCTTCAAACATTTCTGGTATATGAATAACATGTTTTTCAATGGCAAAAATCAATGAATATTGTAAATGCACAAACAGTAATTTCTCCGCATTGCAAGGTGCAAGTCTGAAATTTTTTGCTTTTTCCTGCTCCTCTTAGCATGATAAAGAAGATTCAAAGAGAGTGAGATGCCAGTTACTTTCATTCAGTCAGTAGCTTCAATCATTTCTGGACGTTTTTCAATGGTAAAAATCAATGAATATTGTAAATGCACAAACAGTAATTTCTCCACATTGCAAGGTGCAATTCTGAAATTTTTTGCTTTTTCCTGCTCCTCTTAGCATGATAAAGAAGATTCAAAGAGAGTGAGATGCCAGCTCCTTTCATTCAGTCAGTAGCTTCAAACATTTCTGGTATATGAATAACATGATGTTTTTCAATGGCAAAAATCAATGAATATTGTAAATGCACAAACAGTAATTTCTCCGCATTGCAAGGTGCAATTCTGAAATTTTTTGCTTTTTCCTGCTCCTCTTAGCATGATAAAGAAGATTCAAAGAGAGTGAGATGCCAGCTCCTTTCATTCAGTCAGTAGCTTCAAACATTTCTGGTATATGAATAACATGATGTTTTTCAATGGCAAAAATCAATGAATATTGTAAATGCACAAACAGTAATTTCTCCGCATTGCAAGGTGCAATTCTGAAATTTTTTGCTTTTTCCTGCTCCTCTTAGCATGATAAAGAAGATTCAAAGAGAGTGAGATGCCAGCTCCTTTCATTCAGTCAGTAGCTTCAATCATTTCTGGATGTTTTTCAATGGCAAAAATCAATGAATATTGTAAATGCACAAACAGTAATTTCTCCGCATTGCAAGTTGCAATTCTGAAATTTTTTGCTTTTTCCTGCTCCTCTTAGCATGATAAAGAAGATTCAAAGAGAGTGAGATGTCAGCTCCTTTCATTCAGTCAGTAGCTTCAAACATTTCTGGTATATGAATAACATGATGTTTTTCAATGGCAAAAATCAATGAATATTGTAAATGCACAAACAGTAATTTCTCCGCATTGCAAGGTGCAATTCTGAAATTTTTTGCTTTTTCCTGCTCCTCTTAGCATGATAAAGAAGATTCAAAGAGAGTGAGATGCCAGCTCCTTTCATTCAGTCAGTAGCTTCAATCATTTCTGGATGTTTTTCAATGGCAAAAATCAATGAATATTGTAAATGCACAAACAGTAATTTCTCCGCATTGCAAGGTGCAATTCTGAAATTTTTTGCTTTTTCCTGCTCCTCTTAGCATGATAAAGAAGATTCAAAGAGAGTGAGATGCCAGCTCCTTTCATTCAGTCAGTAGCTTCAAACATTTCTGGTATATGAATAACATGATGTTTTTCAATGGCAAAAATCAATGAATATTGTAAATGCACAAACAGTAATTTCTCCGCATTGCAAGGTGCAATTCTGAAATTTTTTGATTTTTCCTGCTCCTCTTAGCATGATAAAGAAGATTCAAAGAGAGTGAGATGCCAGCTCCTTTCATTCAGTCAGTAGCTTCAATCATTTCTGGACGTTTTTCAATGGCAAAAATCAATGAATATTGTAAAAGCACAAACAGTAATTTCTCCGCATTGCAAGGTGCAATTCTGAAATTTTTTGCTTTTTCCTGCTCCTCTTAGCATGATAAAGAAGATTCAAAGAGAGTGAGATGCCAGCTCCTTTCATTCAGTCAGTAGCTTCAAACATTTCTGGTATATGAATAACATGATGTTTTTCAATGGCAAAAATCAATGAATATTGTAAATGCACAAACAGTAATTTCTCCGCATTGCAAGGTACAATTCTGAAATTTTTTGCTTTTTCCTGCTCCTCTTAGCATGATAAAGAAGATTCAAAGAGAGTGAGATGCCAGCTCCTTTCATTCAGTCAGTAGCTTCAAACATTTCTGGTATATGAATAACATGATGTTTTTCAATGGCAAAAATCAATGAATATTGTAAATGCACAAACAGTAATATCTCCACATTGCAAGGTGCAATTCTGAAATTTTTTGCTTTTTCCTGCTAATCCTAGCATGATAAAGAAGATTCAAAGAGAGTGAGATGCCAGCTCCTTTCATTCAGTCAGTAGCTTCAAACATTTCTGGTATATGAAAAACATGTTTTTCAATGGCAAAAATCAATGAATATTGTAAATGCACAAACAGTAATATCTCCACATTGCACGGTGCAATTCTGAAATTTTTAGCTTTTTCCTGTTAATCCTAGCATGATAAAGAAGATTCAAAGAGAGTGAGATGCCAGCTCCTTTCATTCAGTCAGTAGCTTCAAACATTTCTGGTATATGAAAAACGTTTTTCAATGGCAAAAATCAATGAATATTGTAAATGCACAAACAGTAATATCTCCACATTGCACGGTGCAATTCTGAAATTTTTAGCTTTTTCCTGTTAATCCTAGCATGATAAAGAAGATTCAAAGAGAGTGAGATGCCAGCTCCTTTCATTCAGTCAGTAGCTTCAAACATTTCTGGTATATGAAAAACATGTTTTTCAATGGCAAAAATCAATGAATATTGTAAATGCACAAACAGTAATATCTCCACATTGCAAGGTGCAATTCTGAAATTTTTTGCTTTTTCCTGCTAATCCTAGCATGATAAAGAAGATTCAAAGAGAGTGAGATGCCAGCTCCTTTCATTCAGTCAGTAGCTTCAAACATTTCTGGTATATGAAAAACATGTTTTTCAATGGCAAAAATCAATGAATATTGTAAATGCACAAACAGTAATATCTCCACATTGCACGGTGCAATTCTGAAATTTTTAGCTTTTTCCTGTTAATCCTAGCATGATAAAGAAGATTCAAAGAGAGTGAGATGCCAGCTCCTTTCATTCAGTCAGTAGCTTCAAACATTTCTGGTATATGAAAAACGTTTTTCAATGGCAAAAATCAATGAATATTGTAAATGCACAAACAGTAATATCTCCACATTGCAAGGTGCAATTCTGAAATTTTTTGCTTTTTCCTGTTAATCCTAGCATGATAAAGAAGATTCAAAGAGAGTGAGATGCCAGCTCCTTTCATTCAGTCAGTAGCTTCAAACATTTCTGGTATATGAAAAACATGTTTTTCAATGGCAAAAATCAATGAATATTGTAAATGCACAAACAGTAATATCTCCACATTGCACGGTGCAATTCTGAAATTTTTAGCTTTTTCCTGTTAATCCTAGCATGATAAAGAAGATTCAAAGAGAGTGAGATGCCAGCTCCTTTCATTCAGTCAGTAGCTTCAAACATTTCTGGTATATGAAAAACATGTTTTTCAATGGCAAAAATCAATGAATATTGTAAATGCACAAACAGTAATATCTCCACATTGCAAGGTGCAATTCTGAAATTTTTTGCTTTTTCCTGCTAATCCTAGCATGATAAAGAAGATTCAAAGAGAGTGAGATGCCAGCTCCTTTCATTCAGTCAGTAGCTTCAAACATTTCTGGTATATGAAAAACATGTTTTTCAATGGCAAAAATCAATGAATATTGTAAATGCACAAACAGTAATATCTCCACATTGCACAGTGCAATTCTGAAATTTTTAGCTTTTTCCTGTTAATCCTAGCATGATAAAGAAGATTCAAAGAGAGTGAGATGCCAGCTCCTTTCATTCAGTCAGTAGCTTCAAACATTTCTGGTATATGAAAAACATGTTTTTCAATGGCAAAAATCAATGAATATTGTAAATGCACAAACAGTAATATCTCCACATTGCAAGGTGCAATTCTGAAATTTTTTGCTTTTTCCTGCTCCTCTTAGCATGATAAAGAAGATTCAAAGAGAGTGAGATGCCAGCTCCTTTCATTCAGTCAGTAGCTTCAATCATTTCTGGATGTTTTTCAATGGCAAAAATCAATGAATATTGTAAATGCACAAACTGTAATTTCTCCGCATTGCAAGGTGCAATTCTGAAATTTTTTGCTTTTTCCTGCTCCTCTTAGCATGATAAAGAAGATTCAAAGAGAGTGAGATGCCAGCTCCTTTCATTCAGTCAGTAGCTTCAATCATTTCTGGACGTTTTTCAGTGGCAAAAATCAATGAATATTGTAAATGCACAAACAGTAATTTCTCCGCATTGCAAGGTGCAATTCTGAAATTTTTTGCTTTTTCCTGCTCCTCTTAGCATCATAAGGAAGATTCAAAGAGAGTGAGATGCCAGCTCCTTTCATTCAGTCAGTACCTTCAATCATTTCTGGACGTTTTTCAATGGCAAAAATCAATGAATATTGTAAATGCACAAACAGTAATTTCTCCGCATTGCAAGGTGCAATTCTGAAATTTTTTGCTTTTTCCCGCTCCTCTTAGCATGATAAAGAAGATTCAAAGAGAGTGAGGTGCCAGCTCCTTTCATTCAGTCAGTAGCTTCAAACATTTCTGGTATATGAATAACATGTTTTTCAATGGCAAAAATCAATGAATATTGTAAATGCACAAACAGTAATTTCTCCGCATTGCAAGGTGCAATTCTGAAATTTTTTGATCTTTCCTGCTCCTCTTAGCATGATAAAGAAGATTCAAAGAGAGTGAGATGCCAGCTCCTTTCATTCAGTCAGTAGCTTCAATCATTTCTGGACGTTTTTCAATGGCAAAAATCAATGAATATTGTAAATGCACAAACAGTAATTTCTCCGCATTGCAAGGTGCAATTCTGAAATTTTTTGCTTTTTCCTGCTCCTCTTAGCATGATAAAGAAGATTCCAAGAGAGTGAGATGCCAGCTCCTTTCATTCAGTCAGTAGCTTCAATCATTTCTGGACGTTTTTCAATGGCAAAAATCAATGAATATTGTAAATGCACAAACAGTAATTTCTCCGCATTGCAAGGTGCAATTCTGAAATTTTTTGCTTTTTCCTGCTCCTCTTAGCATGATAAAGAAGATTCAAAGAGAGTGAGATGCCAGCTCCTTTCATTCAGTCAGTAGCTTCAAACATTTCTGGTATATGAATAACATGTTTTTCAATGGCAAAAATCAATGAATATTGTAAATGCACAAACAGTAATTTCTCCGCATTGCAAGGTGCAAGTCTGAAATTTTTTGCTTTTTCCTGCTCCTCTTAGCATGATAAAGAAGATTCAAAGAGAGTGAGATGCCAGTTACTTTCATTCAGTCAGTAGCTTCAATCATTTCTGGACGTTTTTCAATGGTAAAAATCAATGAATATTGTAAATGCACAAACAGTAATTTCTCCACATTGCAAGGTGCAATTCTGAAATTTTTTGCTTTTTCCTGCTCCTCTTAGCATGATAAAGAAGATTCAAAGAGAGTGAGATGCCAGCTCCTTTCATTCAGTCAGTAGCTTCAAACATTTCTGGTATATGAATAACATGATGTTTTTCAATGGCAAAAATCAATGAATATTGTAAATGCACAAACAGTAATTTCTCCGCATTGCAAGGTGCAATTCTGAAATTTTTTGCTTTTTCCTGCTCCTCTTAGCATGATAAAGAAGATTCAAAGAGAGTGAGATGCCAGCTCCTTTCATTCAGTCAGTAGCTTCAAACATTTCTGGTATATGAATAACATGATGTTTTTCAATGGCAAAAATCAATGAATATTGTAAATGCACAAACAGTAATTTCTCCGCATTGCAAGGTGCAATTCTGAAATTTTTTGCTTTTTCCTGCTCCTCTTAGCATGATAAAGAAGATTCAAAGAGAGTGAGATGCCAGCTCCTTTCATTCAGTCAGTAGCTTCAATCATTTCTGGATGTTTTTCAATGGCAAAAATCAATGAATATTGTAAATGCACAAACAGTAATTTCTCCGCATTGCAAGTTGCAATTCTGAAATTTTTTGCTTTTTCCTGCTCCTCTTAGCATGATAAAGAAGATTCAAAGAGAGTGAGATGTCAGCTCCTTTCATTCAGTCAGTAGCTTCAAACATTTCTGGTATATGAATAACATGATGTTTTTCAATGGCAAAAATCAATGAATATTGTAAATGCACAAACAGTAATTTCTCCGCATTGCAAGGTGCAATTCTGAAATTTTTTGCTTTTTCCTGCTCCTCTTAGCATGATAAAGAAGATTCAAAGAGAGTGAGATGCCAGCTCCTTTCATTCAGTCAGTAGCTTCAATCATTTCTGGATGTTTTTCAATGGCAAAAATCAATGAATATTGTAAATGCACAAACAGTAATTTCTCCGCATTGCAAGGTGCAATTCTGAAATTTTTTGCTTTTTCCTGCTCCTCTTAGCATGATAAAGAAGATTCAAAGAGAGTGAGATGCCAGCTCCTTTCATTCAGTCAGTAGCTTCAAACATTTCTGGTATATGAATAACATGATGTTTTTCAATGGCAAAAATCAATGAATATTGTAAATGCACAAACAGTAATTTCTCCGCATTGCAAGGTGCAATTCTGAAATTTTTTGATTTTTCCTGCTCCTCTTAGCATGATAAAGAAGATTCAAAGAGAGTGAGATGCCAGCTCCTTTCATTCAGTCAGTAGCTTCAATCATTTCTGGACGTTTTTCAATGGCAAAAATCAATGAATATTGTAAAAGCACAAACAGTAATTTCTCCGCATTGCAAGGTGCAATTCTGAAATTTTTTGCTTTTTCCTGCTCCTCTTAGCATGATAAAGAAGATTCAAAGAGAGTGAGATGCCAGCTCCTTTCATTCAGTCAGTAGCTTCAAACATTTCTGGTATATGAATAACATGATGTTTTTCAATGGCAAAAATCAATGAATATTGTAAATGCACAAACAGTAATTTCTCCGCATTGCAAGGTGCAATTCTGAAATTTTTTGCTTTTTCCTGCTCCTCTTAGCATGATAAAGAAGATTCAAAGAGAGTGAGATGCCAGCTCCTTTCATTCAGTCAGTAGCTTCAAACATTTCTGGTATATGAATAACATGATGTTTTTCAATGGCAAAAATCAATGAATATTGTAAATGCACAAACAGTAATTTCTCCGCATTGCAAGGTGCAAGTCTGAAATTTTTTGCTTTTTCCTGCTCCTCTTAGCATGATAAAGAAGATTCAAAGAGAGTGAGATGCCAGCTACTTTCATTCAGTCAGTAGCTTCCATCATTTCTGGACGTTTTTCAATGGTAAAAATCAATGAATATTGTAAATGCACAAACAGTAATTTCTCCACATTGCAAGGTGCAATTCTGAAATTTTTTGCTTTTTCCTGCTCCTCTTAGCATGATAAAGAAGATTCAAAGAGAGTGAGATGCCAGCTCCTTTCATTCAGTCAGTAGCTTCAAACATTTCTGGTATATGAATAACATGATGTTTTTCAATGGCAAAAATCAATGAATATTGTAAATGCACAAACAGTAATTTCTCCGCATTGCAAGGTGCAATTCTGAAATTTTTTGCTTTTTCCTGCTCCTCTTAGCATGATAAAGAAGATTCAAAGAGAGTGAGATGCCAGCTCCTTTCATTCAGTCAGTAGCTTCAATCATTTCTGGATGTTTTTCAATGGCAAAAATCAATGAATATTGTAAATGCACAAACTGTAATTTCTCCGCATTGCAAGGTGCAATTCTGAAATTTTTTGCTTTTTCCTGCTCCTCTTAGCATGATAAAGAAGATTCAAAGAGAGTGAGATGCCAGCTCCTTTCATTCAGTCAGTAGCTTCAATCATTTCTGGACGTTTTTCAGTGGCAAAAATCAATGAATATTGTAAATGCACAAACAGTAATTTCTCCGCATTGCAAGGTGCAATTCTGAAATTTTTTGCTTTTTCCTGCTCCTCTTAGCATCATAAAGAAGATTCAAAGAGAGTGAGATGCCAGCTCCTTTCATTCAGTCAGTACCTTCAATCATTTCTGGACGTTTTTCAATGGCAAAAATCAATGAATATTGTAAATGCACAAACAGTAATTTCTCCGCATTGCAAGGTGCAATTCTGAAATTTTTTGCTTTTTCCTGCTCCTCTTAGCATGATAAAGAAGATTCAAAGAGAGTGAGATGCCAGCTCCTTTCATTCAGTCAGTAGCTTCAATCATTTCTGGACGTTTTTCAGTGGCAAAAATCAATGAATATTGTAAATGCACAAACAGTAATTTCTCCGCATTGCAAGGTGCAATTCTGAAATTTTTTGCTTTTTCCTGCTCCTCTTAGCATGATAAAGAAGATTCAAAGAGAGTGAGATGCCAGCTCCTTTCATTCAGTCAGTAGCTTCAAACATTTCTGGTATATGAATAACATGATGTTTTTCAATGGCAAAAATCAATGAATATTGTAAATGCACAAACAGTAATTTCTCCGCATTGCAAGGTACAATTCTGAAATTTTTTGCTTTTTCCTGCTCCTCTTAGCATGATAAAGAAGATTCAAAGAGAGTGAGATGCCAGCTCCTTTCATTCAGTCAGTAGCTTCAAACATTTCTGGTATATGAATAACATGATGTTTTTCAATGGCAAAAATCAATGAATATTGTAAATGCACAAACAGTAATATCTCCACATTGCAAGGTGCAATTCTGAAATTTTTTGCTTTTTCCTGCTAATCCTAGCATGATAAAGAAGATTCAAAGAGAGTGAGATGCCAGCTCCTTTCATTCAGTCAGTAGCTTCAAACATTTCTGGTATATGAAAAACATGTTTTTCAATGGCAAAAATCAATGAATATTGTAAATGCACAAACAGTAATATCTCCACATTGCACGGTGCAATTCTGAAATTTTTAGCTTTTTCCTGTTAATCCTAGCATGATAAAGAAGATTCAAAGAGAGTGAGATGCCAGCTCCTTTCATTCAGTCAGTAGCTTCAAACATTTCTGGTATATGAAAAACGTTTTTCAATGGCAAAAATCAATGAATATTGTAAATGCACAAACAGTAATATCTCCACATTGCACGGTGCAATTCTGAAATTTTTAGCTTTTTCCTGTTAATCCTAGCATGATAAAGAAGATTCAAAGAGAGTGAGATGCCAGCTCCTTTCATTCAGTCAGTAGCTTCAAACATTTCTGGTATATGAAAAACATGTTTTTCAATGGCAAAAATCAATGAATATTGTAAATGCACAAACAGTAATATCTCCACATTGCAAGGTGCAATTCTGAAATTTTTTGCTTTTTCCTGCTAATCCTAGCATGATAAAGAAGATTCAAAGAGAGTGAGATGCCAGCTCCTTTCATTCAGTCAGTAGCTTCAAACATTTCTGGTATATGAAAAACATGTTTTTCAATGGCAAAAATCAATGAATATTGTAAATGCACAAACAGTAATATCTCCACATTGCACGGTGCAATTCTGAAATTTTTAGCTTTTTCCTGTTAATCCTAGCATGATAAAGAAGATTCAAAGAGAGTGAGATGCCAGCTCCTTTCATTCAGTCAGTAGCTTCAAACATTTCTGGTATATGAAAAACGTTTTTCAATGGCAAAAATCAATGAATATTGTAAATGCACAAACAGTAATATCTCCACATTGCAAGGTGCAATTCTGAAATTTTTTGCTTTTTCCTGTTAATCC
>NW_027370788.1:0-33323 GCF_046119375.1 Phyllobates terribilis
AACATGTTTTTCATATACCAGAAATGTTTGAAGCTACTGACTGAATGAAAGGAGCTGGCATCTCACTCTCTTTGAATCTTCTTTATCATGCTAGGATTAACAGGAAAAAGCTAAAAATTTCAGAATTGCACCGTGCAATGTGGAGATATTACTGTTTGTGCATTTACAATATTCATTGATTTTTGCCATTGATAAACATGTTTTTCATATACCAGAAATGTTTGAAGCTACTGACTGAATGAAAGGAGCTGGCATCTCACTCTCTTTGAATCTTCTTTATCATGCTAGGATTAGCAGGAAAAAGCAAAAAATTTCAGAATTGCACCTTGCAATGTGGAGATATTACTGTTTGTGCATTTACAATATTCATTGATTTTTGCCATTGAAAAACATGTTTTTCATATACCAGAAATGTTTGAAGCTACTGACTGAATGAAAGGAGCTGGCATCTCACTCTCTTTGAATCTTCTTTATCATGCTAGGATTAACAGGAAAAAGCTAAAAATTTCAGAATTGCACCGTGCAATGTGGAGATATTACTGTTTGTGCATTTACAATATTCATTGATTTTTGCCATTGAAAAACATGTTTTTCATATACCAGAAATGTTTGAAGCTACTGACTGAATGAAAGGAGCTGGCATCTCACTCTCTTTGAATCTTCTTTATCATGCTAGGATTAGAAGGAAAAAGCAAAAAATTTCAGAATTGCACCTTGCAATGTGGAGATATTACTGTTTGTGCATTTACAATATTCATTGATTTTTGCCATTGAAAAACATGTTTTTCATATACCAGAAATGTTTGAAGCTACTGACTGAATGAAAGGAGCTGGCATCTCACTCTCTTTGAATCTTCTTTATCATGCTAGGATTAACAGGAAAAAGCAAAAAATTTCAGAATTGCACCTTGCAATGTGGAGATATTACTGTTTGTGCATTTACAATATTCATTGATTTTTGCCATTGAAAAACATGTTTTTCATATACCAGAAATGTTTGAAGCTACTGACTGAATGAAAGGAGCTGGCATCTCACTCTCTTTGAATCTTCTTTATCATGCTAGGATTAACAGGAAAAAGCTAAAAATTTCAGAATTGCACCGTGCAATGTGGAGATATTACTGTTTGTGCATTTACAATATGCATTGATTTTTGCCATTGAAAAACATGTTTTTCATATACCAGAAATGTTTGAAGCTACTGACTGAATGAAAGGAGCTGGCATCTCACTCTCTTTGAATCTTCTTTATCATGCTAGGATTAGCAGGAAAAAGCAAAAAATTTCAGAATTGCACCTTGCAATGTGGAGATATTACTGTTTGTGCATTTACAATATTCATTGATTTTTGCCATTGAAAAACATGTTTTTCATATACCAGAAATGTTTGAAGCTACTGACTGAATGAAAGGAGCTGGCATCTCACTCTCTTTGAATCTTCTTTATCATGCTAGGATTAACAGGAAAAAGCTAAAAATTTCAGAATTGCACCGTGCAATGTGGAGATATTACTGTTTGTGCATTTACAATATTCATTGATTTTTGCCATTGAAAAACATGTTTTTCATATACCAGAAATGTTTGAAGCTACTGACTGAATGAAAGGAGCTGGCATCTCACTCTCTTTGAATCTTCTTTATCATGCTAGGATTAGCAGGAAAAAGCAAAAAATTTCAGAATTGCACCTTGCAATGTGGAGATATTACTGTTTGTGCATTTACAATATTCATTGATTTTTGCCATTGAAAAACATGTTTTTCATATACCAGAAATGTTTGAAGCTACTGACTGAATGAAAGGAGCTGGCATCTCACTCTCTTTGAATCTTCTTTATCATGCTAGGATTAACAGGAAAAAGCAAAAAATTTCAGAATTGCACCTTGCAATGTGGAGATATTACTGTTTGTGCATTTACAATATTCATTGATTTTTGCCATTGAAAAACATGTTTTTCATATACCAGAAATGTTTGAAGCTACTGACTGAATGAAAGGAGCTGGCATCTCACTCTCTTTGAATCTTCTTTATCATGCTAGGATTAACAGGAAAAAGCTAAAAATTTCAGAATTGCACCGTGCAATGTGGAGATATTACTGTTTGTGCATTTACAATATTCATTGATTTTTGCCATTGAAAAACATGTTTTTCATATACCAGAAATGTTTGAAGCTACTGACTGAATGAAAGGAGCTGGCATCTCACTCTCTTTGAATCTTCTTTATCATGCTAGGATTAGCAGGAAAAAGCAAAAAATTTCAGAATTGCACCTTGCAATGTGGAGATATTACTGTTTGTGCATTTACAATATTCATTGATTTTTGCCATTGAAAAACATGTTTTTCATATACCAGAAATGTGTGAAGCTACTGACTGAATGAAAGGAGCTGGCATCTCACTCTCTTTGAATCTTCTTTATCATGCTAGGATTAACAGGAAAAAGCTAAAAATTTCAGAATTGCACCGTGCAATGTGGAGATATTACTGTTTGTGCATTTACAATATTCATTGATTTTTGCCATTGAAAAACATGTTTTTCATATACCAGAAATGTTTGAAGCTACTGACTGAATGAAAGGAGCTGGCATCTCACTCTCTTTGAATCTTCTTTATCATGCTAGGATTAGCAGGAAAAAGCAAAAAATTTCAGAATTGCACCTTGCAATGTGGAGATATTACTGTTTGTGCATTTACAATATTCATTGATTTTTGCCATTGAAAAACATGTTTTTCATATACCAGAAATGTTTGAAGCTACTGACTGAATGAAAGGAGCTGGCATCTCACTCTCTTTGAATCTTCTTTATCATGCTAGGATTAACAGGAAAAAGCAAAAAATTTCAGAATTGCACCTTGCAATGTGGAGATATTACTGTTTGTGCATTTACAATATTCATTGATTTTTGCCATTGAAAAACATGTTTTTCATATACCAGAAATGTTTGAAGCTACTGACTGAATGAAAGGAGCTGGCATCTCACTCTCTTTGAATCTTCTTTATCATGCTAGGATTAACAGGAAAAAGCTAAAAATTTCAGAATTGCACCGTGCAATGTGGAGATATTACTGTTTGTGCATTTACAATATTCATTGATTTTTGCCATTGAAAAACATGTTTTTCATATACCAGAAATGTTTGAAGCTACTGACTGAATGAAAGGAGCTGGCATCTCACTCTCTTTGAATCTTCTTTATCATGCTAGGATTAGCAGGAAAAAGCAAAAAATTTCAGAATTGCACCTTGCAATGTGGAGATATTACTGTTTGTGCATTTACAATATTCATTGATTTTTGCCATTGAAAAACATGTTTTTCATATACCAGAAATGTTTGAAGCTACTGACTGAATGAAAGGAGCTGGCATCTCACTCTCTTTGAATCTTCTTTATCATGCTAGGATTAACAGGAAAAAGCTAAAAATTTCAGAATTGCACCGTGCAATGTGGAGATATTACTGTTTGTGCATTTACAATATTCATTGATTTTTGCCATTGAAAAACATGTTTTTCATATACCAGAAATGTTTGAAGCTACTGACTGAATGAAAGGAGCTGGCATCTCACTCTCTTTGAATCTTCTTTATCATGCTAGGATTAACAGGAAAAAGCAAAAAATTTCAGAATTGCACCGTGCAATGTGGAGATATTACTGTTTGTGCATTTACAATATTCATTGATTTTTGCCATTGAAAAACATGTTTTTCATATACCAGAAATGTTTGAAGCTACTGACTGAATGAAAGGAGCTGGCATCTCACTCTCTTTGAATCTTCTTTATCATGCTAGGATTAGCAGGAAAAAGCAAAAAATTTCAGAATTGCACCTTGCAATGTGGAGATATTACTGTTTGTGCATTTACAATATTCATTGATTTTTGCCATTGAAAAACATGTTTTTCATATACCAGAAATGTTTGAAGCTACTGACTGAATGAAAGGAGCTGGCATCTCACTCTCTTTGAATCTTCTTTATCATGCTAGGATTAACAGGAAAAAGCTAAAAATTTCAGAATTGCACCGTGCAATGTGGAGATATTACTGTTTGTGCATTTACAATATTCATTGATTTTTGCCATTGAAAAACATGTTTTTCATATACCAGAAATGTTTGAAGCTACTGACTGAATGAAAGGAGCTGGCATCTCACTCTCTTTGAATCTTCTTTATCATGCTAGGATTAGCAGGAAAAAGCAAAAAATTTCAGAATTGCACCTTGCAATGTGGAGATATTACTGTTTGTGCATTTACAATATTCATTGATTTTTGCCATTGAAAAACGTTTTTCATATACCAGAAATGTTTGAAGCTACTGACTGAATGAAAGGAGCTGGCATCTCACTCTCTTTGAATCTTCTTTATCATGCTAGGATTAACAGGAAAAAGCAAAAAATTTCAGAATTGCACCTTGCAATGTGGAGATATTACTGTTTGTGCATTTACAATATTCATTGATTTTTGCCATTGAAAAACATGTTTTTCATATACCAGAAATGTTTGAAGCTACTGACTGAATGAAAGGAGCTGGCATCTCACTCTCTTTGAATCTTCTTTATCATGCTAGGATTAACAGGAAAAAGCTAAAAATTTCAGAATTGCACCGTGCAATGTGGAGATATTACTGTTTGTGCATTTACAATATTCATTGATTTTTGCCATTGAAAAACATGTTTTTCATATACCAGAAATGTTTGAAGCTACTGACTGAATGAAAGGAGCTGGCATCTCACTCTCTTTGAATCTTCTTTATCATGCTAGGATTAGCAGGAAAAAGCAAAAAATTTCAGAATTGCACCTTGCAATGTGGAGATATTACTGTTTGTGCATTTACAATATTCATTGATTTTTGCCATTGAAAAACATGTTTTTCATATACCAGAAATGTTTGAAGCTACTGACTGAATGAAAGGAGCTGGCATCTCACTCTCTTTGAATCTTCTTTATCATGCTAGGATTAACAGGAAAAAGCTAAAAATTTCAGAATTGCACCGTGCAATGTGGAGATATTACTGTTTGTGCATTTACAATATTCATTGATTTTTGCCATTGAAAAACATGTTTTTCATATACCAGAAATGTTTGAAGCTACTGACTGAATGAAAGGAGCTGGCATCTCACTCTCTTTGAATCTTCTTTATCATGCTAGGATTAGCAGGAAAAAGCAAAAAATTTCAGAATTGCACCTTGCAATGTGGAGATATTACTGTTTGTGCATTTACAATATTCATTGATTTTTGCCATTGAAAAACATGTTTTTCATATACCAGAAATGTTTGAAGCTACTGACTGAATGAAAGGAGCTGGCATCTCACTCTCTTTGAATCTTCTTTATCATGCTAGGATTAACAGGAAAAAGCAAAAAATTTCAGAATTGCACCTTGCAATGTGGAGATATTACTGTTTGTGCATTTACAATATTCATTGATTTTTGCCATTGAAAAACATGTTTTTCATATACCAGAAATGTTTGAAGCTACTGACTGAATGAAAGGAGCTGGCATCTCACTCTCTTTGAATCTTCTTTATCATGCTAGGATTAACAGGAAAAAGCTAAAAATTTCAGAATTGCACCGTGCAATGTGGAGATATTACTGTTTGTGCATTTACAATATTCATTGATTTTTGCCATTGAAAAACATGTTTTTCATATACCAGAAATGTTTGAAGCTACTGACTGAATGAAAGGAGCTGGCATCTCACTCTCTTTGAATCTTCTTTATCATGCTAGGATTAGCAGGAAAAAGCAAAAAATTTCAGAATTGCACCTTGCAATGTGGAGATATTACTGTTTGTGCATTTACAATATTCATTGATTTTTGCCATTGAAAAACATGTTTTTCATATACCAGAAATGTTTGAAGCTACTGACTGAATGAAAGGAGCTGGCATCTCACTCTCTTTGAATCTTCTTTATCATGCTAGGATTAACAGGAAAAAGCTAAAAATTTCAGAATTGCACCGTGCAATGTGGAGATATTACTGTTTGTGCATTTACAATATTCATTGATTTTTGCCATTGAAAAACATGTTTTTCATATACCAGAAATGTTTGAAGCTACTGACTGAATGAAAGGAGCTGGCATCTCACTCTCTTTGAATCTTCTTTATCATGCTAGGATTAGCAGGAAAAAGCAAAAAAATTCAGAATTGCACCTTGCAATGTGGAGATATTACTGTTTGTGCATTTACAATATTCATTGATTTTTGCCATTGAAAAACATGTTTTTCATATACCAGAAATGTTTGAAGCTACTGACTGAATGAAAGGAGCTGGCATCTCACTCTCTTTGAATCTTCTTTATCATGCTAGGATTAACAGGAAAAAGCTAAAAATTTCAGAATTGCACCGTGCAATGTGGAGATATTACTGTTTGTGCATTTACAATATTCATTGATTTTTGCCATTGAAAAACATGTTTTTCATATACCAGAAATGTTTGAAGCTACTGACTGAATGAAAGGAGCTGGCATCTCACTCTCTTTGAATCTTCTTTATCATGCTAGGATTAGAAGGAAAAAGCAAAAAATTTCAGAATTGCACCTTGCAATGTGGAGATATTACTGTTTGTGCATTTACAATATTCATTGATTTTTGCCATTGAAAAACATGTTTTTCATATACCAGAAATGTTTGAAGCTACTGACTGAATGAAAGGAGCTGGCATCTCACTCTCTTTGAATCTTCTTTATCATGCTAGGATTAACAGGAAAAAGCAAAAAATTTCAGAATTGCACCTTGCAATGTGGAGATATTACTGTTTGTGCATTTACAATATTCATTGATTTTTGCCATTGAAAAACATGTTTTTCATATACCAGAAATGTTTGAAGCTACTGACTGAATGAAAGGAGCTGGCATCTCACTCTCTTTGAATCTTCTTTATCATGCTAGGATTAACAGGAAAAAGCTAAAAATTTCAGAATTGCACCGTGCAATGTGGAGATATTACTGTTTGTGCATTTACAATATTCATTGATTTTTGCCATTGAAAAACATGTTTTTCATATACCAGAAATGTTTGAAGCTACTGACTGAATGAAAGGAGCTGGCATCTCACTCTCTTTGAATCTTCTTTATCATGCTAGGATTAGCAGGAAAAAGCAAAAAATTTCAGAATTGCACCTTGCAATGTGGAGATATTACTGTTTGTGCATTTATAATATTCATTGATTTTTGCCATTAAAAAACATGTTTTTCATATACCAGAAATGTTTGAAGCTACTGACTGAATGAAAGGAGCTGGCATCTCACTCTCTTTGAATCTTCTTTATCATGCTAGGATTAACAGGAAAAAGCAAAAAATTTCAGAATTGCACCTTGCAATGTGGAGATATTACTGTTTGTGCATTTACAATATTCATTGATTTTTGCCATTGAAAAACATGTTTTTCATATACCAGAAATGTTTGAAGCTACTGACTGAATGAAAGGAGCTGGCATCTCACTCTCTTTGAATCTTCTTTATCATGCTAGGATTAACAGGAAAAAGCTAAAAATTTCAGAATTGCACCGTGCAATGTGGAGATATTACTGTTTGTGCATTTACAATATTCATTGATTTTTGCCGTTGAAAAACATGTTTTTCATATACCAGAAATGTTTGAAGCTACTGACTGAATGAAAGGAGCTGGCATCTCACTCTCTTTGAATCTTCTTTATCATGCTAGGATTAGCAGGAAAAAGCAAAAAATTTCAGAATTGCACCTTGCAATGTGGAGATATTACTGTTTGTGCATTTACAATATTCATTGATTTTTGCCATTGAAAAACATGTTTTTCATATACCAGAAATGTTTGAAGCTACTGACTGAATGAAAGGAGCTGGCATCTCACTCTCTTTGAATCTTCTTTATCATGCTAGGATTAACAGGAAAAAGCTAAAAATTTCAGAATTGCACCGTGCAATGTGGAGATATTACTGTTTGTGCATTTACAATATTCATTGATTTTTGCCATTGAAAAACATGTTTTTCATATACCAGAAATGTTTGAAGCTACTGACTGAATGAAAGGAGCTGGCATCTCACTCTCTTTGAATCTTCTTTATCATGCTAGGATTAGCAGGAAAAAGCAAAAAATTTCAGAATTGCACCTTGCAATGTGGAGATATTACTGTTTGTGCATTTACAATATTCATTGATTTTTGCCATTGAAAAACATGTTTTTCATATACCAGAAATGTTTGAAGCTACTGACTGAATGAAAGGAGCTGGCATCTCACTCTCTTTGAATCTTCTTTATCATGCTAGGATTAACAGGAAAAAGCAAAAAATTTCAGAATTGCACCTTGCAATGTGGAGATATTACTGTTTGTGCATTTACAATATTCATTGATTTTTGCCATTGAAAAACATGTTTTTCATATACCAGAAATGTTTGAAGCTACTGACTGAATGAAAGGAGCTGGCATCTCACTCTCTTTGAATCTTCTTTATCATGCTAGGATTAACAGGAAAAAGCAAAAAATTTCAGAATTGCACCGTGCAATGTGGAGATATTACTGTTTGTGCATTTACAATATTCATTGATTTTTGCCATTGAAAAACATGTTTTTCATATACCAGAAATGTTTGAAGCTACTGACTGAATGAAAGGAGCTGGCATCTCACTCTCTTTGAATCTTCTTTATCATGCTAGGATTAGCAGGAAAAAGCAAAAAATTTCAGAATTGCACCTTGCAATGTGGAGATATTACTGTTTGTGCATTTACAATATTCATTGATTTTTGCCATTGAAAAACATGTTTTTCATATACCAGAAATGTTTGAAGCTACTGACTGAATGAAAGGAGCTGGCATCTCACTCTCTTTGAATCTTCTTTATCATGCTAGGATTAACAGGAAAAAGCTAAAAATTTCAGAATTGCACCGTGCAATGTGGAGATATTACTGTTTGTGCATTTACAATATTCATTGATTTTTGCCATTGAAAAACATGTTTTTCATATACCAGAAATGTTTGAAGCTACTGACTGAATGAAAGGAGCTGGCATCTCACTCTCTTTGAATCTTCTTTATCATGCTAGGATTAGCAGGAAAAAGCAAAAAATTTCAGAATTGCACCTTGCAATGTGGAGATATTACTGTTTGTGCATTTACAATATTCATTGATTTTTGCCATTGAAAAACATGTTTTTCATATACCAGAAATGTTTGAAGCTACTGACTGAATGAAAGGAGCTGGCATCTCACTCTCTTTGAATCTTCTTTATCATGCTAGGATTAACAGGAAAAAGCAAAGAATTTCAGAATTGCACCTTGCAATGTGGAGATATTACTGTTTGTGCATTTACAATATTCATTGATTTTTGCCATTGAAAAACATGTTTTTCATATACCAGAAATGTTTGAAGCTACTGACTGAATGAAAGGAGCTGGCATCTCGCTCTCTTTGAATCTTCTTTATCATGCTAGGATTAGCAGGAAAAAGCAAAAAATTTCAGAATTGCACCTTGCAATGTGGAGATATTACTGTTTGTGCATTTACAATATTCATTGATTTTTGCCATTGAAAAACATGTTTTTCATATACCAGAAATGTTTGAAGCTACTGACTGAATGAAAGGAGCTGGCATCTCACTCTCTTTGAATCTTCTTTATCATGCTAGGATTAACAGGAAAAAGCTAAAAATTTCAGAATTGCACCGTGCAATGTGGAGATATTACTGTTTGTGCATTTACAATATTCATTGATTTTTGCCATTGAAAAACATGTTTTTCATATACCAGAAATGTTTGAAGCTACTGACTGAATGAAAGGAGCTGGCATCTCACTCTCTTTGAATCTTCTTTATCATGCTAGGATTAGCAGGAAAAAGCAAAAAATTTCAGAATTGCACCTTGCAATGTGGAGATATTACTGTTTGTGCATTTACAATATTCATTGATTTTTGCCATTGAAAAACATGTTTTTCATATACCAGAAATGTTTGAAGCTACTGACTGAATGAAAGGAGCTGGCATCTCACTCTCTTTGAATCTTCTTTATCATGCTAGGATTAACAGGAAAAAGCTAAAAATTTCAGAATTGCACCGTGCAATGTGGAGATATTACTGTTTGTGCATTTACAATATTCATTGATTTTTGCCATTGAAAAACATGTTTTTCATATACCAGAAATGTTTGAAGCTACTGACTGAATGAAAGGAGCTGGCATCTCACTCTCTTTGAATCTTCTTTATCATGCTAGGATTAGCAGGAAAAAGCAAAAAATTTCAGAATTGCACCTTGCAATGTGGAGATATTACTGTTTGTGCATTTACAATATTCATTGATTTTTGCCATTGAAAAACATGTTTTTCATATACCAGAAATGTTTGAAGCTACTGACTGAATGAAAGGAGCTGGCATCTCACTCTCTTTGAATCTTCTTTATCATGCTAGGATTAACAGGAAAAAGCTAAAAATTTCAGAATTGCACCGTGCAATGTGGAGATATTACTGTTTGTGCATTTACAATATTCATTGATTTTTGCCATTGAAAAACATGTTTTTCATATACCAGAAATGTTTGAAGCTACTGACTGAATGAAAGGAGCTGGCATCTCACTCTCTTTGAATCTTCTTTATCATGCTAGGATTAGCAGGAAAAAGCAAAAAATTTCAGAATTGCACCTTGCAATGTGGAGATATTACTGTTTGTGCATTTACAATATTCATTGATTTTTGCCATTGAAAAACATGTTTTTCATATACCAGAAATGTTTGAAGCTACTGACTGAATGAAAGGAGCTGGCATCTCACTCTCTTTGAATCTTCTTTATCATGCTAGGATTAACAGGAAAAAGCTAAAAATTTCAGAATTGCACCGTGCAATGTGGAGATATTACTGTTTGTGCATTTACAATATTCATTGATTTTTGCCATTGAAAAACATGTTTTTCATATACCAGAAATGTTTGAAGCTACTGACTGAATGAAAGGAGCTGGCATCTCACTCTCTTTGAATCTTCTTTATCATGCTAGGATTAGCAGGAAAAAGCAAAAAATTTCAGAATTGCACCTTGCAATGTGGAGATATTACTGTTTGTGCATTTACAATATTCACTGATTTTTGCCATTGAAAAACATGTTTTTCATATACCAGAAATGTTTGAAGCTACTGACTGAATGAAAGGAGCTGGCATCTCACTCTCTTTGAATCTTCTTTATCATGCTAGGATTAACAGGAAAAAGCAAAAAATTTCAGAATTGCACCTTGCAATGTGGAGATATTACTGTTTGTGCATTTACAATATTCATTGATTTTTGCCATTGAAAAACATGTTTTTCATATACCAGAAATGTTTGAAGCTACTGACTGAATGAAAGGAGCTGGCATCTCACTCTCTTTGAATCTTCTTTATCATGTTAGGATTAACAGGAAAAAGCTAAAAATTTCAGAATTGCACCGTGCAATGTGGAGATATTACTGTTTGTGCATTTACAATATTCATTGATTTTTGCCATTGAAAAACATGTTTTTCATATACCAGAAATGTTTGAAGCTACTGACTGAATGAAAGGAGCTGGCATCTCACTCTCTTTGAATCTTCTTTATCATGCTAGGATTAGCAGGAAAAAGCAAAAAATTTCAGAATTGCACCTTGCAATGTGGAGATATTACTGTTTGTGCATTTACAATATTCATTGATTTTTGCCATTGAAAAACATGTTTTTCATATACCAGAAATGTTTGAAGCTACTGACTGAATGAAAGGAGCTGGCATCTCACTCTCTTTGAATCTTCTTTATCATGCTAGGATTAACAGGAAAAAGCAAAAAATTTCAGAATTGCACCTTGCAATGTGGAGATATTACTGTTTGTGCATTTACAATATTCATTGATTTTTGCCATTGAAAAACATGTTTTTCATATACCAGAAATGTTTGAAGCTACTGACTGAATGAAAGGAGCTGGCATCTCACTCTCTTTGAATCTTCTTTATCATGCTAGGATTAACAGGAAAAAGCAAAAAATTTCAGAATTGCACCGTGCAATGTGGAGATATTACTGTTTGTGCATTTACAATATTCATTGATTTTTGCCATTGAAAAACGTTTTTCATATACCAGAAATGTTTGAAGCTATTGACTGAATGAAAGGAGCTGGCATCTCACTCTCTTTGAATCTTCTTTATCATGCTAGGATTAACAGGAAAAAGCTAAAAATTTCAGAATTGCACCGTGCAATGTGGAGATATTACTGTTTGTGCATTTACAATATTCATTGATTTTTGCCATTGAAAAACATGTTTTTCATATACCAGAAATGTTTGAAGCTACTGACTGAATGAAAGGAGCTGGCATCTCACTCTCTTTGAATCTTCTTTATCATGCTAGGATTAGCAGGAAAAAGCAAAAAATTTCAGAATTGCACCTTGCAATGTGGAGATATTACTGTTTGTGCATTTACAATATTCATTGATTTTTGCCATTGAAAAACATGTTTTTCATGTACCAGAAATGTTTGAAGCTACTGACTGAATGAAAGGAGCTGGCATCTCACTCTCTTTGAATCTTCTTTATCATGCTAGGATTAACAGGAAAAAGCAAAAAATTTCAGAATTGCACCTTGCAATGTGGAGATATTACTGTTTGTGCATTTACAATATTCATTGATTTTTGCCATTGAAAAACATGTTTTTCATATACCAGAAATGTTTGAAGCTACTGACTGAATGAAAGGAGCTGGCATCTCACTCTCTTTGAATCTTCTTTATCATGCTAGGATTAACAGGAAAAAGCTAAAAATTTCAGAATTGCACCGTGCAATGTGGAGATATTACTGTTTGTGCATTTACAATATTCATTGATTTTTGCCATTGAAAAACATGTTTTTCATATACCAGAAATGTTTGAAGCTACTGACTGAATGAAAGGAGCTGGCATCTCACTCTCTTTGAATCTTCTTTATCATGCTAGGATTAGCAGGAAAAAGCAAAAAATTTCAGAATTGCACCTTGCAATGTGGAGATATTACTGTTTGTGCATTTACAATATTCATTGATTTTTGCCATTGAAAAACATGTTTTTCATATACCAGAAATGTTTGAAGCTACTGACTGAATGAAAGGAGCTGGCATCTCACTCTCTTTGAATCTTCTTTATCATGCTAGGATTAACAGGAAAAAGCAAAAAATTTCAGAATTGCACCTTGCAATGTGGAGATATTACTGTTTGTGCATTTACAATATTCATTGATTTTTGCCATTGAAAAACATGTTTTTCATATACCAGAAATGTTTGAAGCTACTGACTGAATGAAAGGAGCTGGCATCTCACTCTCTTTGAATCTTCTTTATCATGCTAGGATTAACAGGAAAAAGCTAAAAATTTCAGAATTGCACCGTGCAATGTGGAGATATTACTGTTTGTGCATTTACAATATTCATTGATTTTTGCCATTGAAAAACATGTTTTTCATATACCAGAAATGTTTGAAGCTACTGACTGAATGAAAGGAGCTGGCATCTCACTCTCTTTGAATCTTCTTTATCATGCTAGGATTAGCAGGAAAAAGCAAAAAATTTCAGAATTGCACCTTGCAATGTGGAGATATTACTGTTTGTGCATTTACAATATTCATTGATTTTTGCCATTGAAAAACATGTTTTTCATATACCAGAAATGTTTGAAGCTACTGACTGAATGAAAGGAGCTGGCATCTCACTCTCTTTGAATCTTCTTTATCATGCTAGGATTAACAGGAAAAAGCAAAAAATTTCAGAATTGCACCTTGCAATGTGGAGATATTACTGTTTGTGCATTTACAATATTCATTGATTTTTGCCATTGAAAAACATGTTTTTCATATACCAGAAATGTTTGAAGCTACTGACTGAATGAAAGGAGCTGGCATCTCACTCTCTTTGAATCTTCTTTATCATGCTAGGATTAACAGGAAAAAGCTAAAAATTTCAGAATTGCACCGTGCAATGTGGAGATATTACTGTTTGTGCATTTACAATATTCATTGATTTTTGCCATTGAAAAACATGTTTTTCATATACCAGAAATGTTTGAAGCTACTGACTGAATGAAAGGAGCTGGCATCTCACTCTCTTTGAATCTTCTTTATCATGCTAGGATTAGCAGGAAAAAGCAAAAAATTTCAGAATTGCACCTTGCAATGTGGAGATATTACTGTTTGTGCATTTACAATATTCATTGATTTTTGCCATTGAAAAACATGTTTTTCATATACCAGAAATGTTTGAAGCTACTGACTGAATGAAAGGAGCTGGCATCTCACTCTCTTTGAATCTTCTTTATCATGCTAGGATTAACAGGAAAAAGCTAAAAATTTCAGAATTGCACCGTGCAATGTGGAGATATTACTGTTTGTGCATTTACAATATTCATTGATTTTTGCCATTGAAAAACATGTTTTTCATATACCAGAAATGTTTGAAGCTACTGACTGAATGAAAGGAGCTGGCATCTCACTCTCTTTGAATCTTCTTTATCATGCTAGGATTAGCAGGAAAAAGCAAAAAATTTCAGAATTGCACCTTGCAATGTGGAGATATTACTGTTTGTGCATTTACAATATTCATTGATTTTTGCCATTGAAAAACATGTTTTTCATATACCAGAAATGTTTGAAGCTACTGACTGAATGAAAGGAGCTGGCATCTCACTCTCTTTGAATCTTCTTTATCATGCTAGGATTAACAGGAAAAAGCAAAAAATTTCAGAATTGCACCTTGCAATGTGGAGATATTACTGTTTGTGCATTTACAATATTCATTGATTTTTGCCATTGAAAAACATGTTTTTCATATACCAGAAATGTTTGAAGCTACTGACTGAATGAAAGGAGCTGGCATCTCACTCTCTTTGAATCTTCTTTATCATGCTAGGATTAACAGGAAAAAGCTAAAAATTTCAGAATTGCACCGTGCAATGTGGAGATATTACTGTTTGTGCATTTACAATATTCATTGATTTTTGCCATTGAAAAACATGTTTTTCATATACCAGAAATGTTTGAAGCTACTGACTGAATGAAAGGAGCTGGCATCTCACTCTCTTTGAATCTTCTTTATCATGCTAGGATTAGCAGGAAAAAGCAAAAAATTTCAGAATTGCACCTTGCAATGTGGAGATATTACTGTTTGTGCATTTACAATATTCATTGATTTTTGCCATTGAAAAACATGTTTTTCATATACCAGAAATGTTTGAAGCTACTGACTGAATGAAAGGAGCTGGCATCTCACTCTCTTTGAATCTTCTTTATCATGCTAGGATTAACAGGAAAAAGCTAAAAATTTCAGAATTGCACCGTGCAATGTGGAGATATTACTGTTTGTGCATTTACAATATTCATTGATTTTTGCCATTGAAAAACATGTTTTTCATATACCAGAAATGTTTGAAGCTACTGACTGAATGAAAGGAGCTGGCATCTCACTCTCTTTGAATCTTCTTTATCATGCTAGGATTAGCAGGAAAAAGCAAAAAATTTCAGAATTGCACCTTGCAATGTGGAGATATTACTGTTTGTGCATTTACAATATTCATTGATTTTTGCCATTGAAAAACATGTTTTTCATATACCAGAAATGTTTGAAGCTACTGACTGAATGAAAGGAGCTGGCATCTCACTCTCTTTGTTTTACCATATTTTTTTTATTTTTAATAAACAATTTAACAGGGGAATAACACACGTAGCATAACAGTAGTGACAAAAGAATATTCATAATAAGGGAAAAATTCTGAGGGAAGGGAAAGGGAAAGGGAACAAACGGGAATGGATAATCAGGAAAGATGGGAGAAATTTGTTCGTCAAATGGTATATACGATAATACAGAAATTTGAACACTTTAAACACACATTACTATCATTAGCAAAAATTAAACATATTAATGAGCTAAACACGACACACATTAAGATGTTCCAGCGTTATGAGAGGGATGAGGGAATTTAGTGAGCCAAATATCCCACTTCCTAGAAAATTTAAGTAAATTATTGTTGATAAGGGCAAATCTGAGTTCAAATATTCTATGGAGATTCATCTTATCAACTAAGTCCTCCAAAGTGGGGACATATGACTTTCTCCAATAAAAAGCCAATGCGTTCTTACACACTGAAAATAAGTGAATCACCAAAGATCTTTCAAACGACTTATATGGTTCAAGATCTAAGGATAGTAAAGCCATTTGAGGGGTCAATACTACAGGTCTGCCTAAAAGGTCATCTACCAAAGAAGAGATCTGAGCCCATAGATTCCGGATTTTAGGGCAGCTCCAAAAGAGATGTAAAAGATCTCCCCTAAGGCCGCACTCCCTCCAACAAAGGGGAGAGTTGCTGGGCTTTATATGGTGAAGCCTGATTGGAGTGTAATACCATCTGGTTAGAATTTTGAAGTAAGCCTCTTGTAAGGGCATAGATATATTAGAGGCCTGAGAAAAAAGAACAGCACTCTCCCATTGATCGGATTGGAAATTGAGTTTTAGATCTTTTTCCCAGCGTATCATGTAGAGGTGTTTTTGGAAGGAAAGATCATTATTGAAGCTGTTATATATGTGTCTCAGGCTCCAAAAAATTTTGTGGGATGGGTTGCTTAACAGGTTCACCGAGGTTTCAGAAACAATAAGTTTACCAGAAATAAATTCCAGAATAATGCTCTTTAAATGAGAGTATAAAAAGAAATCAGAGGAAGGTAAGTTGAATCTTTTTTTAAGAGTTTGGAAAGGAATAAAGGCAGAAGCTTCATAGAAGTCTCCAATTTTCCTTAACCCTTTATTGTCCCACTGATCTGGAATGGAAGAGTTATACAGATCAGCAACAAAACCAATTGGAAAGTTTTTGACAAAAGAAAACTTATCCCTATCAGAATCTCTTAGGGGACTCTTTTTCTTTCTTTTGGCGATTTTTTTCCAGGCGTCAATAATCGCCTGGAAAATAGGATGGGAAGAATCATGAGTGCACTGTTTAAAGAGATGCCTAAGTAACAATTCACGGGGAGAAGAACCATTATTTAAGAAGGTCTCCAGAGTCATCCAAGCTGGGGGACTGTCAGAATTAAACCAATTACTGCTCTGTTTGATGAGGTTTGCCAAATAGTAAGCGGAAATATTAGGGTGGCTCAGACCTCCGTTGCACTTATTCTTGTACAATATATCTGCAGATATCCTCGCACGTTTATTATCCCAGACATAGGAATTAATCTGATTTTGAATTTTTTGAATAAAGATGTGAGAAATAGTTAAAGGTAAGTTGCGGAAAAAATACAAGATTTTGGGTAGAACAAACATCTTAATAGAGAGGACTCTACCCCACCATGACAAATCTCTTTTCAAAAATTCCATCAAATCTCCACGGACGATATTCTCAATCAGAACCAGGTTGTCAGAAATTGTTGAGTTAATAGTTTTACCAATACTGATCCCCAAATAAGTCAGATTGCGTTTAGCCAAACCGAAGGAAAATCTCGAGTGTAAAACCTCTCTCGTCTGACGGTCCAGATTAATGTTTAAAAGTTTAGACTTCTCATTATTGATCTTAAAATAAGAAATCTGAGAGAATAGTTCTAGAACCTTCGAAACTTCCGCAACCGAATTTACTGGGTCCAGCAAGGAAAGCATAACATCATCTGCAAAGAGGCCAATTTTAAATTCTCGAGATGGGGTAGAAATCCCCCTAATGTCAGTATTTTCTCTAATCCTCTGTGCCAAAGGCTCCATAGCCAGGACAAAGAGAAGGGGGGAAAGTGGGCAACCCTGTCTAGTACCATTTGTGATAGGGATTGGATTTGAGAGATAATTGTTAACATAAATTTTTGCTTGGGGGTTAGAATAGAGGGCCATAATTGAAGAGAGAAATTTGTTATCAAAACCGAATTTAATAAGGGTGAGTTTAAGGTATAGCCAATTTAACCTGTCGAAAGCTTTTTCAGCGTCTAAAGCAAGCAATGAAGTTGGGAGTTTCGCCGTATTTATCACCTTAATAATATTCAGAAGTCTTCTAGAGCCATCAGTTGCTTGCCTCCCACCAATGAAGCCAATCTGATCGTCGTTGATGAGAGATGGGAGAATAGTCGATAAACGATTGGCCAGAATTTTCGAATATATCTTAATATCAGTGTTAATTAGCGAAATGGGCCTATAATTTTTAACATTATCTCTCTCATCCTTAGACTTGGGTATTAGGGTAATGGTGGCTTCCAGCATTTCTGAGGGGAAGGAGCTTATTGAGGAAGCATGATTGAAAATTTTCATGAGAGGCGAAGAAAGTAGGTCACAAAAAGTTTTATAATACTCATTGATGAACCCATCTGGACCCGGAGCCTTGAAATCTTTAAGTTGCTTTATTGTGTTAATAATTTCAAGGTTAGAAAAAGGCTTATTCAATGACTCGTGATCCAGAGGGCTCAATTTCGGTAGGTTAATGGAGGATAAAAATTTGTTGATTGCATCTGGGTGAGGATGGGAAATTAGAGGATCAGTTTTGATGTTGTAGAGTTTTTTGTAAAAATTTGCAAACTGGTTCACTATATCTTTAGGGTGGCAAAACGTTATTCCACTATTGTTTTTTATTTTATCTATTCTATTAATTGCTCTTTTACACTTGACTAGGCGGGCCATAAAGCGGGTAGGTTTATTTAGAGCCGCATAGTAATTAAATTTTGATTTCCGAATAATTGCATCATAGGAGGAAGAAATTTCTGATTTTAGCTCTACCCTTAAATTTGAGAGTTCTTTTTGAATTATTGGGGAAGGGGAAGGGAGATTAATTTGCTCTAATTCTTTTTCCCTAATCAGTTTTTGAAGAGAATTAATTTTTGATCTTTTTTCTTTTTTTTCAGATGAGGATATCTGCATTAGTACACCACGAAGGACGGCCTTGTGAGCGCACCAGCTGGAGAAGGGATTAGATAAATCTGGGGTATCGTTCTCCCTAAAATAATCAGAAATAGCTTTTTCAATAATTTTTTTGTTTTTAGGGTTATGAATAAGTGAAGATCTACATTTCCAAAGAAATCCATTTTTAATAAGAGGACCAATATGAATTTCACATGACGTAGGGGCATGATCTGATAGAGACCTAAGGCCTATAGATACGTTAGAGAATTTGGGTAAAGAAAAAACGTCAGTTATTATTAAGTCAATTCTAGAGGCCGTTTGGTGCGCATCCGAAAAATGGGAGAATTCTTTGGAGGTAGTTTGCAGACATCTAAATGTATCAAATAGTTCATTTTTATAAAGCCAATTGTTTAGCGTCGGGTATAAATGACGGCTGGGGGAGGAAGAGTCCATATGCCCGTCCGGGACCATGTTGAAGTCTCCCAAAAAAATCAATTCGCCTCTCCTAACCTCTTCAACCTTTCTAAAAACCTTATTCAAAAAGGGTATTTGCTTTTTATTTGGGGCGTATAGGTTAACAACAGTGCACTCATGATTATTCAGTTTACAGAGCAATATATGGAACCTTCCATTGACATCTCTATGCTGATCTAAAAACTCAAATGGGACAGAATCTCTGATCACTGTAGCTACACCGGCTTTTTTCCGGTCGCTAGTGGATTCAAATATATGAGGGTAGCGTTTGTGGGTGAAGGTAGGGTGTTTTCCCTCGGCAAACCTTGTCTCCTGAAGACACGCAACATCAGCACCAAGATGACCCAATTCCTTCCAAAGGGAAAATCTCTTATTGGGACTGTTTAGGCCTCTTACATTATAGGTGATGATCTTGATAGGCATAGGTAAATTAATAATTAAAGTAAGTCAAAAGGAGAGGGGTCAGTTGGTCCAACAAATTCCCAAAAAATAAAATCAACCGACAATCAAAGCTGGAATACAATATCTCTAATATTAATTCAAAGATAGTAATAACAATAACCAAATATTCAAAGAAAAAGAAAAAAAAAAAACGAATCAAAAAATCTCCTGAGGGAACCTTCACCGAAAAGGTTCTCCCTCAGATTGGGGGGAAAAATAATGTGGACAAACCATGAAGGCTAAATATAAAGAAGAATGATAAAATTATTATAGCATGTTAGGTGAGGTGATAAAATGAGATTATTTTTAAAGAGGGCTCCCGAGGGAGTAGTGTTTATCATTTCAGCGGTGGGGTGCCTTTGTAACTTTGTAGGGAATGTCTTTTATAAAATCAAAAAATTTAGGGCCTTCATCAGGATCTGTAAGAGTGAATGTTTTCCGGTTAAAGAAAATCAGCAACTTTACTGGAAAGCCCCACCTATATGGGATATTCATATCCCTCAGTCTATCTGTGGTCAATTTGTATGACCTTCTTGCATCCATGGTTTCTTTGGAAAAATCGGAGAAGATTTTTAGGTGCGAGAAAGGCTCTGGAAAAGTCCTATTTTCCCTGATATAATTCAAGATTCTCTCTTTGGTCGAGAAGAAATGTAACCTAGCTATTACATCCCTAGGAAGATCCGAGGAAATGGAGGTCGGACGAAATAAGCGATGGGCCCTATCAATGATAAGATCCTGCTCAGAAAGGGATGGGATTGTCTTGTGAAATAAGTCTTTGAGAAAAGCCGAGATATCTGAGGGAGAAACATCCTCAGATATGCCTCTAATCTTCAAATTATTTCTCCTACTCCTATCCTCCAAATCCGCAACTTTTAATCTGAGTCTTTTAAGCTCAGATTTAATTTCTAGATTATCAGAAGAGACAGACTCTACCCTTCCCTCCACCGTTTCAAGTCTTTTAGTGTTTTCCTCCAATTTAAGACCAAAAGCTTCCAAAGTAGATTTCATGGTGTCTACCTGTTTCTCGAAGCCCAGTTTCATATTTCTGTCAATTGTCTTTAAAAGATTGTCCAGATATGAACCAAGGTCGGTATTTCCCAACTCTTGTGAAATGGGCATTTTGACCGGGACACTAAGCGTAGGGTCTGGGGACGAAGGGGAAAAGTCCTTTTTAGCACGTCTCTTATCTGGACTAGGATTAGGAGACGTGTCCGAGGATTCCTCCTCCGAACTCGTAGCCAATGAAGAATACTTGTTGCTCCAGGCTCCTGGGTCCCTTCTCTTTGATGAGATGGAAATATCCATCTCTTCCACTTTTTTTTCTTTAACTACGATAGAAGGGGCAGGTTTAGCATCAGGAATTCTCTGTGGTTTTGGAGATAATAGACTTTTAGAAGATTCTTTGGTGGGAGAGCTTACTTTAGAACTCTGTCTGTCTTCAGGATTTCTATGAGGTGATCTGGACTTAAGTGGGCTAATGGTATTGACATCATCTTCTGAAGGGTTTGAAAATGAAAAGCGTTGGGAGGACTTCGCTCTTACCACACTAGTTTTAAGGGGAGCTTCCAAAGATTTTTGGGTATTTTTTTTATTAGCCGCCATTATAAGATATCAGACCTATGGGTGAATATATATAGAAAATACTAAAGTGACACTAGAAATAATTGACCTAAAGAGAGGACCAAAAACTTTAGAGTTGCAAAATGTCTGGAAACAATGGCTAGAAGAAATTTGCGTTAAACAAATATCATTCCAACAAAAGACAATCAATACAAAAAACTGTAGAGTTATGAACCCCCTAGAATGTAAACCTTTAAATATAAATCACAATCAAAAGTATCAAAAGAAATAATGAAATTGACCTGAGGGATGAAAATAAAAGGCACATATAGTTTTAGCAGGAAACTAATTATTATGAAGGCTTGCAGATCTGTAGAGTTCCATGGGCACCAACTGTGATATATATATCAAGTAGCGTAGTCACAGTATATATATATGAAGGTAGAGACAGGTCCTCCTATCCCCCCTCTCCCCACAGGATCAAGTCTCACAGTCCAGATGATAATACACCGTTTGGTATTTAATAGACCTCTATATCAGCATTGAAACAAGATCAGCACCATGGACAGCAGTGCAGAATCAGCACTGATACAGGATCAGCACCATGGACAGCAGTGCAGAGCCGTTTGGTATTTAATAGACCTCTGTATCAGCACTGATACAAGATCAGCACCATGGACAGCAGTGGAGAGCGATGCTGCAGCAGGGGGCGGGAGAATTTGAAGTTGTCAGCTGATTGTGAGTATAGGACAGTGGAGGACAGCGGTGCTGCTGCAGCTGGGGACCAGAAGCAAGATCAAAGCTCAGTGGCGCTACTACAGGAGGGGGAGGCAGTCACAAGGGTCTGCAGGGACCAGACACTGGAGGGACACAGTTAGCAGAGCGGCACAGGGGGAATATAACTGGAGCAGTCAGTCAAAGGAGGGAGATACCGCCGCCGGCAAATCAGCCCCGCGTGTTGCGGAGCTACGAGCCCTTTACACCGGCGGTGCCGGTCTGCTGAGGAAAGACAGGAGCAGAGCGGCTCCGGAGCATAGGAGGGGGCACGACCACCCCCGGAACAGCCCCTGAACCCAGGGAACAGCCGCACAGAGCAGGGAGCCCGACCGCAGACACAAGCAGCGCCCGGCAGCAGGAGGGAGAGAGGGACAGAATCGCTCCGCAAAAGAAAAGGGGACACCGCCGCCACCAGACCTCAGTCAGCAGCCCCACTGAGTCACGGTAAGAGCCCTGTCGTCAGCCAGGGCTTATCTGACCTTGTTAAATGGAGAGTGCAGTTCCGCTCCTGACGGGTCCTCTGTATAGCCGCGTCAGCTGTGAGCAAGGCCGGGTCTTCGGGCTGCCGCCGGCGTCCTAAAGCAGGAAGGGTCCCGTAGCTTGGTATCCGTGGGTCAATCCTTCTATGGGAGCGGGGTCTTGTCAGGTTTCTTAGTGCTCCGGTCTCCCGGTCCCTTTACTTGATTGTAGATCCGGGGGTCCTTGGGGTCCGCGATCCTCCACAAGCCGGCCGGTGTTTTAACTTCCGGAATCTTGTCACTGGTCTCAGCTGATAGCAGGGTGGTACAGCGCCGGGCGGTGATATCTCTGCAGGAGACTTGCTACCGGTCGCAGTTGTCAGCTGGGTGACTTGAAGGCCGGGGCAGCTTACAGGGCAATGATCCGGTGCAGTAGTGTAGCTGAACAAGGGAGTAAGGTCCCGCGGGTCCGGTCAGGACTCAGTCCATATTTCTTTTTGCAGAAACTGCATAGGCTGATGTACAGAGCCGACTGGTCTCGCAACCACCGGCACCTCACCGCAGCAAAGCCACGCGACTTGCCGACAGGACAAGAGGAGCTTGCCAGCACGGGGGGGACCAATCCAAAGCACGACTGTGTGCCCCCACGGTTTCAAGGTAGGTCTCTACTTATGTTGCAGGGGACTGATTACCCGATGAAGACAGCCTGTAGATGGTATCCGATATCTGATCCTCCTCAGTGGGGCTATTCTGGGTGCCGGGTCAGTAGAGGTTTTCTCAGCATATAGCGATCAGCTGATTCACGGGGCTCTGGTGCCGCCGGCTTCAAAATATAAATCCTGCACAATCTATTCAGTAACCCCCGGTGAGCAGCGCTCTGAAGACCGGAGGTAGGGAGCGGTGGGGGTCCCTTTGCAGAGACACACAAACCTGCAAGCCTGCAGGTCTATGTCGCAATACCCACGACTGGAATGAAATCAAGGACGCACCTCACTGCTTCCGCATGTTAAATCTCCCAGAATAACGGGTCAGGGAAAGTTTTTTCAATATCCAGATGTTCCTTAGGCTGTAAGAAGTTTGTCCATGCAAAAGTTGAGTGAATAAATCCTCTTAAGTTGCTTTTATCGTCGCTTTATGGTTATAGCCCTCAAGGAGCACAGACCTATGCTGCCATCTTGGTCTGTGCCTAAGCCACGCCCCCATCTCACTCTCTTTGAATCTTCTTTATCATGCTAGGATTAACAGGAAAAAGCTAAAAATTTCAGAATTGCACCGTGCAATGTGGAGATATTACTGTTTGTGCATTTACAATATTCATTGATTTTTGCCATTGAAAAACATGTTTTTCATATACCAGAAATGTTTGAAGCTACTGACTGAATGAAAGGAGCTGGCATCTCACTCTCTTTGAATCTTCTTTATCATGCTAGGATTAGCAGGAAAAAGCAAAAAATTTCAGAATTGCACCTTGCAATGTGGAGATATTACTGTTTGTGCATTTACAATATTCATTGATTTTTGCCATTGAAAAACATGTTTTTCATATACCAGAAATGTTTGAAGCTACTGACTGAATGAAAGGAGCTGGCATCTCACTCTCTTTGAATCTTCTTTATCATGCTAGGATTAACAGGAAAAAGCTAAAAATTTCAGAATTGCACCGTGCAATGTGGAGATATTACTGTTTGTGCATTTACAATATTCATTGATTTTTGCCATTGAAAAACATGTTTTTCATATACCAGAAATGTTTGAAGCTACTGACTGAATGAAAGGAGCTGGCATCTCACTCTCTTTGAATCTTCTTTATCATGCTAGGATTAGCAGGAAAAAGCAAAAAATTTCAGAATTGCACCTTGCAATGTGGAGATATTACTGTTTGTGCATTTACAATATTCACTGATTTTTGCCATTGAAAAACATGTTTTTCATATACCAGAAATGTTTGAAGCTACTGACTGAATGAAAGGAGCTGGCATCTCACTCTCTTTGAATCTTCTTTATCATGCTAGGATTAACAGGAAAAAGCAAAAAATTTCAGAATTGCACCTTGCAATGTGGAGATATTACTGTTTGTGCATTTACAATATTCATTGATTTTTGCCATTGAAAAACATGTTTTTCATATACCAGAAATGTTTGAAGCTATTGACTGAATGAAAGGAGCTGGCATCTCACTCTCTTTGAATCTTCTTTATCATGTTAGGATTAACAGGAAAAAGCTAAAAATTTCAGAATTGCACCGTGCAATGTGGAGATATTACTGTTTGTGCATTTACAATATTCATTGATTTTTGCCATTGAAAAACATGTTTTTCATATACCAGAAATGTTTGAAGCTACTGACTGAATGAAAGGAGCTGGCATCTCACTCTCTTTGAATCTTCTTTATCATGCTAGGATTAGCAGGAAAAAGCAAAAAATTTCAGAATTGCACCTTGCAATGTGGAGATATTACTGTTTGTGCATTTACAATATTCATTGATTTTTGCCATTGAAAAACATGTTTTTCATATACCAGAAATGTTTGAAGCTACTGACTGAATGAAAGGAGCTGGCATCTCACTCTCTTTGAATCTTCTTTATCATGCTAGGATTAACAGGAAAAAGCAAAAAATTTCAGAATTGCACCGTGCAATGTGGAGATATTACTGTTTGTGCATTTACAATATTCATTGATTTTTGCCATTGAAAAACGTTTTTCATATACCAGAAATGTTTGAAGCTACTGACTGAATGAAAGGAGCTGGCATCTCACTCTCTTTGAATCTTCTTTATCATGCTAGGATTAACAGGAAAAAGCTAAAAATTTCAGAATTGCACCGTGCAATGTGGAGATATTACTGTTTGTGCATTTACAATATTCATTGATTTTTGCCATTGAAAAACATGTTTTTCATATACCAGAAATGTTTGAAGCTACTGACTGAATGAAAGGAGCTGGCATCTCACTCTCTTTGAATCTTCTTTATCATGCTAGGATTAGCAGGAAAAAGCAAAAAATTTCAGAATTGCACCTTGCAATGTGGAGATATTACTGTTTGTGCATTTACAATATTCATTGATTTTTGCCATTGAAAAACATGTTTTTCATATACCAGAAATGTTTGAAGCTACTGACTGAATGAAAGGAGCTGGCATCTCACTCTCTTTGAATCTTCTTTATCATGCTAGGATTAGCAGGAAAAAGCAAAAAATTTCAGAATTGCACCTTGCAATGTGGAGATATTACTGTTTGTGCATTTACAATATTCATTGATTTTTGCCATTGAAAAACATGTTTTTCATATACCAGAAATGTTTGAAGCTACTGACTGAATGAAAGGAGCTGGCATCTCACTCTCTTTGAATCTTCTTTATCATGCTAGGATTAACAGGAAAAAGCAAAAAATTTCAGAATTGCACCTTGCAATGTGGAGATATTACTGTTTGTGCATTTACAATATTCATTGATTTTTGCCATTGAAAAACATGTTTTTCATATACCAGAAATGTTTGAAGCTACTGACTGAATGAAAGGAGCTGGCATCTCACTCTCTTTGAATCTTCTTTATCATGCTAGGATTAACAGGAAAAAGCAAAAAATTTCAGAATTGCACCGTGCAATGTGGAGATATTACTGTTTGTGCATTTACAATATTCATTGATTTTTGCCATTGAAAAACATGTTTTTCATATACCAGAAATGTTTGAAGCTACTGACTGAATGAAAGGAGCTGGCATCTCACTCTCTTTGAATCTTCTTTATCATGCTAGGATTAGCAGGAAAAAGCAAAAAATTTCAGAATTGCACCTTGCAATGTGGAGATATTACTGTTTGTGCATTTACAATATTCATTGATTTTTGCCATTGAAAAACATGTTTTTCATATACCAGAAATGTTTGAAGCTACTGACTGAATGAAAAGAGCTGGCATCTCACTCTCTTTGAATCTTCTTTATCATGCTAGGATTAACAGGAAAAATCTAAAAATTTCAGAATTGCACCGTGCAATGTGGAGATATTACTGTTTGTGCATTTACAATATTCATTGATTTTTGCCATTGAAAAACATGTTTTTCATATACCAGAAATGTTTGAAGCTACTGACTGAATGAAAGGAGCTGGCATCTCACTCTCTTTGAATCTTCTTTATCATGCTAGGATTAGCAGGAAAAAGCAAAAAATTTCAGAATTGCACCTTGCAATGTGGAGATATTACTGTTTGTGCATTTACAATATTCATTGATTTTTGCCATTGAAAAACATGTTTTTCATATACCAGAAATGTTTGAAGCTACTGACTGAATGAAAGGAGCTGGCATCTCACTCTCTTTGAATCTTCTTTATCATGCTAGGATTAACAGGAAAAAGCAAAGAATTTCAGAATTGCACCTTGCAATGTGGAGATATTACTGTTTGTGCATTTACAATATTCATTGATTTTTGCCATTGAAAAACATGTTTTTCATATACCAGAAATGTTTGAAGCTACTGACTGAATGAAAGGAGCTGGCATCTCACTCTCTTTGAATCTTCTTTATCATGCTAGGATTAACAGGAAAAAGCTAAAAATTTCAGAATTGCACCGTGCAATGTGGAGATATTACTGTTTGTGCATTTACAATATTCATTGATTTTTGCCATTGAAAAACATGTTTTTCATATACCAGAAATGTTTGAAGCTACTGACTGAATGAAAGGAGCTGGCATCTCACTCTCTTTGAATCTTCTTTATCATGCTAGGATTAGCAGGAAAAAGCAAAAAATTTCAGAATTGCACCTTGCAATGTGGAGATATTACTGTTTGTGCATTTACAATATTCATTGATTTTTGCCATTGAAAAACATGTTTTTCATATACCAGAAATGTTTGAAGCTACTGACTGAATGAAAGGAGCTGGCATCTCACTCTCTTTGAATCTTCTTTATCATGCTAGGATTAGCAGGAAAAAGCAAAAAATTTCAGAATTGCACCTTGCAATGTGGAGATATTACTGTTTGTGCATTTACAATATTCATTGATTTTTGCCATTGAAAAACATGTTTTTCATATACCAGAAATGTTTGAAGCTACTGACTGAATGAAAGGAGCTGGCATCTCACTCTCTTTGAATCTTCTTTATCATGCTAGGATTAACAGGAAAAAGCAAAAAATTTCAGAATTGCACCTTGCAATGTGGAGATATTACTGTTTGTGCATTTACAATATTCATTGATTTTTGCCATTGAAAAACATGTTTTTCATATACCAGAAATGTTTGAAGCTACTGACTGAATGAAAGGAGCTGGCATCTCACTCTCTTTGAATCTTCTTTATCATACTAGGATTAACAGGAAAAAGCTAAAAATTTCAGAATTGCACCGTGCAATGTGGAGATATTACTGTTTGTGCATTTACAATATTCATTGATTTTTGCCATTGAAAAACATGTTTTTCATATACCAGAAATGTTTGAAGCTACTGACTGAATGAAAGGAGCTGGCATCTCACTCTCTTTGAATCTTCTTTATCATGCTAGGATTAGCAGGAAAAAGCAAAAAATTTCAGAATTGCACCTTGCAATGTGGAGATATTACTGTTTGTGCATTTACAATATTCATTGATTTTTGCCATTGAAAAACATGTTTTTCATATACCAGAAATGTTTGAAGCTACTGACTGAATGAAAGGAGCTGGCATCTCACTCTCTTTGAATCTTCTTTATCATGCTAGGATTAACAGGAAAAAGCAAAAAATTTCAGAATTGCACCTTGCAATGTGGAGATATTACTGTTTGTGCATTTACAATATTCATTGATTTTTGCCATTGAAAAACATGTTTTTCATATACCAGAAATGTTTGAAGCTACTGACTGAATGAAAGGAGCTGGCATCTCACTCTCTTTGAATCTTCTTTATCATGCTAGGATTAACAGGAAAAAGCAAAAAATTTCAGAATTGCACCGTGCAATGTGGAGATATTACTGTTTGTGCATTTACAATATTCATTGATTTTTGCCATTGAAAAACATGTTTTTCATATACCAGAAATGTTTGAAGCTACTGACTGAATGAAAGGAGCTGGCATCTCACTCTCTTTGAATCTTCTTTATCATGCTAGGATTAGCAGGAAAAAGCAAAAAATTTCAGAATTGCACCTTGCAATGTGGAGATATTACTGTTTGTGCATTTACAATATTCATTGATTTTTGCCATTGAAAAACATGTTTTTCATATACCAGAAATGTTTGAAGCTACTGACTGAATGAAAAGAGCTGGCATCTCACTCTCTTTGAATCTTCTTTATCATGCTAGGATTAACAGGAAAAAGCTAAAAATTTCAGAATTGCACCGTGCAATGTGGAGATATTACTGTTTGTGCATTTACAATATTCATTGATTTTTGCCATTGAAAAACATGTTTTTCATATACCAGAAATGTTTGAAGCTACTGACTGAATGAAAGGAGCTGGCATCTCACTCTCTTTGAATCTTCTTTATCATGCTAGGATTAGCAGGAAAAAGCAAAAAATTTCAGAATTGCACCTTGCAATGTGGAGATATTACTGTTTGTGCATTTACAATATTCATTGATTTTTGCCATTGAAAAACATGTTTTTCATATACCAGAAATGTTTGAAGCTACTGACTGAATGAAAGGAGCTGGCATCTCACTCTCTTTGAATCTTCTTTATCATGCTAGGATTAACAGGAAAAAGCAAAGAATTTCAGAATTGCACCTTGCAATGTGGAGATATTACTGTTTGTGCATTTACAATATTCATTGATTTTTGCCATTGAAAAACATGTTTTTCATATACCAGAAATGTTTGAAGCTACTGACTGAATGAAAGGAGCTGGCATCTCACTCTCTTTGAATCTTCTTTATCATGCTAGGATTAACAGGAAAAAGCTAAAAATTTCAGAATTGCACCGTGCAATGTGGAGATATTACTGTTTGTGCATTTACAATATTCATTGATTTTTGCCATTGAAAAACATGTTTTTCATATACCAGAAATGTTTGAAGCTACTGACTGAATGAAAGGAGCTGGCATCTCACTCTCTTTGAATCTTCTTTATCATGCTAGGATTAGCAGGAAAAAGCAAAAAATTTCAGAATTGCACCTTGCAATGTGGAGATATTACTGTTTGTGCATTTACAATATTCATTGATTTTTGCCATTGAAAAACATGTTTTTCATATACCAGAAATGTTTGAAGCTACTGACTGAATGAAAGGAGCTGGCATCTCACTCTCTTTGAATCTTCTTTATCATGCTAGGTTTAACAGGAAAAAGCTAAAAATTTCAGAATTGCACCGTGCAATGTGGAGATATTACTGTTTGTGCATTTACAATATTCATTGATTTTTGCCATTGAAAAACATGTTTTTCATATACCAGAAATGTTTGAAGCTACTGACTGAATGAAAGGAGCTGGCATCTCACTCTCTTTGAATCTTCTTTATCATGCTAGGATTAGCAGGAAAAAGCAAAAAAATTCAGAATTGCACCTTGCAATGTGGAGATATTACTGTTTGTGCATTTACAATATTCATTGATTTTTGCCATTGAAAAACATGTTTTTCATATACCAGAAATGTTTGAAGCTACTGACTGAAAGGAGCTGGCATCTCACTCTCTTTGAATCTTCTTTATCATGCTAGGATTAACAGGAAAAAGCAAAAAATTTCAGAATTGCACCTTGCAATGTGGAGATATTACTGTTTGTGCATTTACAATATTCATTGATTTTTGCCATTGAAAAACATGTTTTTCATATACCAGAAATGTTTGAAGCTACTGACTGAATGAAAGGAGCTGGCATCTCACTCTCTTTGAATCTTCTTTATCATGCTAGGATTAACAGGAAAAAGCTAAAAATTTCAGAATTGCACCGTGCAATGTGGAGATATTACTGTTTGTGCATTTACAATATTCATTGATTTTTGCCATTGAAAAACGTTTTTCATATACCAGAAATGTTTGAAGCTACTGACTGAATGAAAGGAGCTGGCATCTCACTCTCTTTGAATCTTCTTTATCATGCTAGGATTAGCAGGAAAAAGCAAAAAATTTCAGAATTGCACCTTGCAATGTGGAGATATTACTGTTTGTGCATTTACAATATTCATTGATTTTTGCCATTGAAAAACATGTTTTTCATATACCAGAAATGTTTGAAGCTACTGACTGAATGAAAGGAGCTGGCATCTCACTCTCTTTGAATCTTCTTTATCATGCTAGGATTAACAGGAAAAAGCTAAAAATTTCAGAATTGCACCGTGCAATGTGGAGATATTACTGTTTGTGCATTTACAATATTCATTGATTTTTGCCATTGAAAAACATGTTTTTCATATACCAGAAATGTTTGAAGCTACTGACTGAATGAAAGGAGCTGGCATCTCACTCTCTTTGAATCTTCTTTATCATGCTAGGATTAGCAGGAAAAAGCAAAAAATTTCAGAATTGCACCTTGCAATGTGGAGATATTACTGTTTGTGCATTTACAATATTCATTGATTTTTGCCATTGAAAAACATGTTTTTCATATACCAGAAATGTTTGAAGCTACTGACTGAATGAAAGGAGCTGGCATCTCACTCTCTTTGAATCTTCTTTATCATGCTAGGATTAGCAGGAAAAAGCAAAAAATTTCAGAATTGCACCTTGCAATGTGGAGATATTACTGTTTGTGCATTTACAATATTCATTGATTTTTGCCATTGAAAAACATGTTTTTCATATACCAGAAATGTTTGAAGCTACTGACTGAATGAAAGGAGCTGGCATCTCACTCTCTTTGAATCTTCTTTATCATGCTAGGATTAACAGGAAAAAGCTAAAAATTTCAGAATTGCACCGTGCAATGTGGAGATATTACTGTTTGTGCATTTACAATATTCATTGATTTTTGCCATTGAAAAACATGTTTTTCATATACCAGAAATGTTTGAAGCTACTGACTGAATGAAAGGAGCTGGCATCTCACTCTCTTTGAATCTTCTTTATCATGCTAGGATTAACAGGAAAAAGCTAAAAATTTCAGAATTGCACCGTGCAATGTGGAGATATTACTGTTTGTGCATTTACAATATTCATTGATTTTTGCCATTGAAAAACATGTTTTTCATATACCAGAAATGTTTGAAGCTACTGACTGAATGAAAGGAGCTGGCATCTCACTCTCTTTGAATCTTCTTTATCATGCTAGGATTAGCAGGAAAAAGCAAAAAATTTCAGAATTGCACCTTGCAATGTGGAGATATTACTGTTTGTGCATTTACAATATTCATTGATTTTTGCCATTGAAAAACATGTTTTTCATATACCAGAAATGTTTGAAGCTACTGACTGAATGAAAGGAGCTGGCATCTCACTCTCTTTGAATCTTCTTTATCATGCTAGGATTAGCAGGAAAAAGCAAAAAATTTCAGAATTGCACCTTGCAATGTGGAGATATTACTGTTTGTGCATTTACAATATTCATTGATTTTTGCCATTGAAAAACATGTTTTTCATATACCAGAAATGTTTGAAGCTACTGACTGAATGAAAGGAGCTGGCATCTCACTCTCTTTGAATCTTCTTTATCATGCTAGGATTAACAGGAAAAAGCTAAAAATTTCAGAATTGCACCGTGCAATGTGGAGATATTACTGTTTGTGCATTTACAATATTCATTGATTTTTGCCATTGAAAAACATGTTTTTCATATACCAGAAATGTTTGAAGCTACTGACTGAATGAAAGGAGCTGGCATCTCACTCTCTTTGAATCTTCTTTATCATGCTAGGATTAGCAGGAAAAAGCAAAAAATTTCAGAATTGCACCTTGCAATGTGGAGATATTACTGTTTGTGCATTTACAATATTCATTGATTTTTGCCATTGAAAAACATGTTTTTCATATACCAGAAATGTTTGAAGCTACTGACTGAATGAAAGGAGCTGGCATCTCACTCTCTTTGAATCTTCTTTATCATGCTAGGATTAACAGGAAAAAGCAAAAAATTTCAGAATTGCACCTTGCAATGTGGAGATATTACTGTTTGTGCATTTACAATATTCATTGATTTTTGCCATTGAAAAACATGTTTTTCATATACCAGAAATGTTTGAAGCTACTGACTGAATGAAAGGAGCTGGCATCTCACTCTCTTTGAATCTTCTTTATCATGCTAGGATTAACAGGAAAAAGCTAAAAATTTCAGAATTGCACCGTGCAATGTGGAGATATTACTGTTTGTGCATTTACAATATTCATTGATTTTTGCCATTGAAAAACATGTTTTTCATATACCAGAAATGTTTGAAGCTACTGACTGAATGAAAGGAGCTGGCATCTCACTCTCTTTGAATCTTCTTTATCATGCTAGGATTAGCAGGAAAAAGCAAAAAATTTCAGAATTGCACCTTGCAATGTGGACATATTACTGTTTGTGCATTTACAATATTCATTGATTTTTGCCATTGAAAAACATGTTTTTCATATACCAGAAATGTTTGAAGCTACTGACTGAATGAAAGGAGCTGGCATCTCACTCTCTTTGAATCTTCTTTATCATGCTAGGATTAACAGGAAAAAGCTAAAAATTTCAGAATTGCACCGTGCAATGTGGAGATATTACTGTTTGTGCATTTACAATATTCATTGATTTTTGCCATTGAAAAACATGTTTTTCATATACCAGAAATGTTTGAAGCTACTGACTGAATGAAAGGAGCTGGCATCTCACTCTCTTTGAATCTTCTTTATCATGCTAGGATTAGCAGGAAAAAGCAAAAAATTTCAGAATTGCACCTTGCAATGTGGAGATATTACTGTTTGTGCATTTACAATATTCATTGATTTTTGCCATTG
>NW_027370789.1:0-33310 GCF_046119375.1 Phyllobates terribilis
CTTCTTTATCATGCTAGGATTAACAGGAAAAAAGCTAAAAAATTTCAGAATTGCACCGTGCAATGTGGAGATATTACTGTTTGTGCATTTACAATATTCATTGATTTTTGCCATTGAAAAACATGTTTTCATATACCAGAATGTTTGAAGCTACTGGACTGAATGAAAGGAGCTGGCATCTCACTCTCTTTGAATCTTCTTTATCATGCTAGGATTAGCAGGAAAAAGCAAAAATTTCAGAATTGCACCTTGCAATGTGGAGATATTACTGTTTGTGCATTTACAATATTCATTGATTTTTGCCATGAAAAACATGTTTTTCATATACCAGAAATGTTTGAAGCTACTGACTGAATGAAAGGAGCTGGCATCTCACTCTCTTTGAATCTTCTTTATCATGCTAGGATTAACAGGAAAAAGCAAAAATTTCAGAATTGCACCTTGCAATGTGGAGATATTACTGTTTGTGCATTTACAATATTCATTGATTTTTGCCATTGAAAAACATGTTTTTCATATACCAGAAATGTTTGAAGCTACTGACTGAATGAAAGGAGCTGGCATCTCACTCTCTTTGAATCTTCTTTATCATGCTAGGATTAACAGGAAAAAGCTAAAAATTTCAGAATTGCACCGTGCAATGTGGAGATATTACTGTTTGTGCATTTACAATATTCATTGATTTTTGCCATTGAAAAACATGTTTTTCATATACCAGAAATGTTTGAAGCTACTGACTGAATGAAAGGAGCTGGCATCTCACTCTCTTTGAATCTTCTTTATCATGCTAGGATTAACAGGAAAAAGCAAAAATTTCAGAATTGCACCTTGCAATGTGGAGATATTACTGTTTGTGCATTTACAATATTCATTGATTTTTGCCATTGAAAAACATGTTTTTCATATACCAGAAATGTTTGAAGCTACTGACTGAATGAAAGGAGCTGGCATCTCACTCTCTTTGAATCTTCTTTATCATGCTAGGATTAACAGGAAAAAGCTAAAAATTTCAGAATTGCACCGTGCAATGTGGAGATATTACTGTTTGTGCATTTACAATATTCATTGATTTTTGCCATTGAAAAATGTTTTTCATATACCAGAAATGTTTGAAGCTACTGACTGAATGAAAGGAGCTGGCATCTCACTCTCTTTGAATCTTCTTTATCATGCTAGGATTAACAGGAAAAAGCAAAAAATTTCAGAATTGCACCTTGCAATGTGGAGATATTACTGTTTGTGCATTTACAATATTCATTGATTTTTGCCATTGAAAAACATGTTTTTCATATACCAGAAATGTTTGAAGCTACTGACTGAATGAAAGGAGCTGGCATCTCACTCTCTTTGAATCTTCTTTATCATGCTAGGATTAACAGGAAAAAGCTAAAAATTTCAGAATTGCACCGTGCAATGTGGAGATATTACTGTTTGTGCATTTACAATATTCATTGATTTTTGCCATTGAAAAACATGTTTTTCATATACCAGAAATGTTTGAAGCTACTGACTGAATGAAAGGAGCTGGCATCTCACTCTCTTTGAATCTTCTTTATCATGCTAGGATTAGCAGGAAAAAGCAAAAAATTTCAGAATTGCACCTTGCAATGTGGAGATATTACTGTTTGTGCATTTACAATATTCATTGATTTTTGCCATTGAAAAACATGTTTTTCATATACCAGAAATGTTTGAAGCTACTGACTGAATGAAAGGAGCTGGCATCTCACTCTCTTTGAATCTTCTTTATCATGCTAGGATTAACAGGAAAAAGCTAAAAATTTCAGAATTGCACCGTGCAATGTGGAGATATTACTGTTTGTGCATTTACAATATTCATTGATTTTTGCCATTGAAAAACATGTTTTTCATATACCAGAAATGTTTGAAGCTACTGACTGAATGAAAGGAGCTGGCATCTCACTCTCTTTGAATCTTCTTTATCATGCTAGGATTAGCAGGAAAAAGCAAAAAATTTCAGAATTGCACCTTGCAATGTGGAGATATTACTGTTTGTGCATTTACAATATTCATTGATTTTTGCCATTGAAAAACATGTTTTTCATATACCAGAAATGTTTGAAGCTACTGACTGAATGAAAGGAGCTGGCATCTCACTCTCTTTGAATCTTCTTTATCATGCTAGGATTAACAGGAAAAAGCTAAAAATTTCAGAATTGCACCGTGCAATGTGGAGATATTACTGTTTGTGCATTTACAATATTCATTGATTTTTGCCATTGAAAAACATGTTTTTCATATACCAGAAATGTTTGAAGCTACTGACTGAATGAAAGGAGCTGGCATCTCACTCTCTTTGAATCTTCTTTATCATGCTAGGATTAGCAGGAAAAAGCAAAAAATTTCAGAATTGCACCTTGCAATGTGGAGATATTACTGTTTGTGCATTTACAATATTCATTGATTTTTGCCATTGAAAAACATGTTTTTCATATACCAGAAATGTTTGAAGCTACTGACTGAATGAAAGGAGCTGGCATCTCACTCTCTTTGAATCTTCTTTATCATGCTAGATTAACAGGAAAAAGCAAAAAATTTCAGAATTGCACCTTGCAATGTGGAGATATTACTGTTTGTGCATTTACAATATTCATTGATTTTTGCCATTGAAAAACATGTTTTTCATATACCAGAAATGTTTGAAGCTACTGACTGAATGAAAGGAGCTGGCATCTCACTCTCTTTGAATCTTTATCATGCTAGGATTAACATGAAAAAGCTAAAATTTCAGAATTGCACAGTGCAATGTGGAGATATTACTGTTTGTGCATTTACAATATTCATTGATTTTTGCCATTGAAAAACATGTTTTTCATATACCAGAAATGTTTGAAGCTACTGACTGAATGAAAGGAGCTGGCATCTCACTCTCTTTGAATCTTCTTTATCATGCTAGGATTAGCAGGAAAAAGCAAAAAATTTCAGAATTGCACCTTGCAATGTGGAGATATTACTGTTTGTGCATTTACAATATTCATTGATTTTTGCCATTGAAAAACATGTTTTTCATATACCAGAAATGTTTGAAGCTACTGACTGAATGAAAGGAGCTGGCATCTCACTCTCTTTGAATCTTCTTTATCATGCTAGGATTAACAGGAAAAAGCTAAAAATTTCAGAATTGCACCGTGCAATGTGGAGATATTACTGTTTGTGCATTTACAATATTCATTGATTTTTGCCATTGAAAAACATGTTTTTCATATACCAGAAATGTTTGAAGCTACTGACTGAATGAAAGGAGCTGGCATCTCACTCTCTTTGAATCTTCTTTATCATGCTAGGATTAACAGGAAAAAGCTAAAAAATTTCAGAATTGCACCGTGCAATGTGGAGATATTACTGTTTGTGCATTTACAATATTCATTGATTTTTGCCATTGAAAAACATGTTTTTCATATACCAGAAATGTTTGAAGCTACTGACTGAATGAAAGGAGCTGGCATCTCACTCTCTTTGAATCTTCTTTATCATGCTAGGATTAGCAGGAAAAAGCAAAAAATTTCAGAATTGCACCTTGCAATGTGGAGATATTACTGTTTGTGCATTTACAATATTCATTGATTTTTGCCATTGAAAAACATGTTTTTCATATACCAGAAATGTTTGAAGCTACTGACTGAATGAAAGGAGCTGGCATCTCACTCTCTTTGAATCTTCTTTATCATGCTAGGATTAACAGGAAAAAGCAAAAAATTTCAGAATTGCACCTTGCAATGTGGAGATATTACTGTTTGTGCATTTACAATATTCATTGATTTTGCCATTGAAAAACATGTTTTTCATATACCAGAAATGTTTGAAGCTACTGACTGAATGAAAGGAGCTGGCATCTCACTCTCTTTGAATCTTCTTTATCATGCTAGGATTAACAGGAAAAAGCTAAAAATTTCAGCATTGCACCGTGCAATGTGGAGATATTAGTTTGTGCATTTACAATATTCATTGATTTTTGCCATTGAAAAACATGTTTTTCATATACCAGAAATGTTTGAAGCTACTGACTGAATGAAAGGAGCTGGCATCTCACTCTCTTTGAATCTTCTTTATCATGCTAGGATTAGCAGGAAAAAGCAAAAAATTTCAGAATTGCACCTTGCAATGTGGAGATATTACTGTTTGTGCATTTACAATATTCATTGATTTTTGCCATTGAAAAACATGTTTTTCATATACCAGAAATGTTTGAAGCTACTGACTGAATGAAAGGAGCTGGCATCTCACTCTCTTTGAATCTTCTTTATCATGCTAGGATTAACAGGAAAAAGCTAAAAATTTCAGAATTGCACCGTGCAATGTGGAGATATTACTGTTTGTGCATTTACAATATTCATTGATTTTTGCCATTGAAAAACATGTTTTTCATATACCAGAAATGTTTGAAGCTACTGACTGAATGAAAGGAGCTGGCATCTCACTCTCTTTGAATCTTCTTTATCATGCTAGGATTAACAGGAAAAAGCAAAAAATTTCAGAATTGCACCTTGCAATGTGGAGATATTACTGTTTGTGCATTTACAATATTCATTGATTTTTGCCATTGAAAAACATGTTTTTCATATACCAGAAATGTTTGAAGCTACTGACTGAATGAAAGGAGCTGGCATCTCACTCTCTTTGAATCTTCTTTATCATGCTAGGATTAACAGGAAAAAGCTAAAAATTTCAGAATTGCACCGTGCAATGTGGAGATATTACTGTTTGTGCATTTACAATATTCATTGATTTTTGCCATTGAAAAACGTTTTTCATATACCAGAAATGTTTGAAGCTACTGACTGAATGAAAGGAGCTGGCATCTCACTCTCTTTGAATCTTCTTTATCATGCTAGGATTAGCAGGAAAAAGCAAAAAATTTCAGAATTGCACCTTGCAATGTGGAGATATTACTGTTTGTGCATTTACAATATTCATTGATTTTTGCCATTGAAAAACATGTTTTTCATATACCAGAAATGTTTGAAGCTACTGACTGAATGAAAGGAGCTGGCATCTCACTCTCTTTGAATCTTCTTTATCATGCTAGGATTAACAGGAAAAAGCTAAAAATTTCAGAATTGCACCGTGCAATGTGGAGATATTACTGTTTGTGCATTTACAATATTCATTGATTTTTGCCATTGAAAAACATGTTTTTCATATACCAGAAATGTTTGAAGCTACTGACTGAATGAAAGGAGCTGGCATCTCACTCTCTTTGAATCTTCTTTATCATGCTAGGATTAGCAGGAAAAAGCAAAAAATTTCAGAATTGCACCTTGCAATGTGGAGATATTACTGTTTGTGCATTTACAATATTCATTGATTTTTGCCATTGAAAAACATGTTTTTCATATACCAGAAATGTTTGAAGCTACTGACTGAATGAAAGGAGCTGGCATCTCACTCTCTTTGAATCTTCTTTATCATGCTAGGATTAACAGGAAAAAGCAAAAAATTTCAGAATTGCACCTTGCAATGTGGAGATATTACTGTTTGTGCATTTACAATATTCATTGATTTTTGCCATTGAAAAACATGTTTTTCATATACCAGAAATGTTTGAAGCTACTGACTGAATGAAAGGAGCTGGCATCTCACTCTCTTTGAATCTTCTTTATCATGCTAGGATTAACAGGAAAAAGCTAAAAATTTCAGAATTGCACCGTGCAATGTGGAGATATTACTGTTTGTGCATTTACAATATTCATTGATTTTTGCCATTGAAAAACATGTTTTTCATATACCAGAAATGTTTGAAGCTACTGACTGAATGAAAGGAGCTGGCATCTCACTCTCTTTGAATCTTCTTTATCATGCTAGGATTAGCAGGAAAAAGCAAAAAATTTCAGAATTGCACCTTGCAATGTGGAGATATTACTGTTTGTGCATTTACAATATTCATTGATTTTTGCCATTGAAAAACATGTTTTTCATATACCAGAAATGTTTGAAGCTACTGACTGAATGAAAGGAGCTGGCATCTCACTCTCTTTGAATCTTCTTTATCATGCTAGGATTAACAGGAAAAAGCTAAAAATTTCAGAATTGCACCGTGCAATGTGGAGATATTACTGTTTGTGCATTTACAATATTCATTGATTTTTGCCATTGAAAAACATGTTTTTCATATACCAGAAATGTTTGAAGCTACTGACTGAATGAAAGGAGCTGGCATCTCACTCTCTTTGAATCTTCTTTATCATGCTAGGATTAGCAGGAAAAAGCAAAAAATTTCAGAATTGCACCTTGCAATGTGGAGATATTACTGTTTGTGCATTTACAATATTCATTGATTTTTGCCATTGAAAAACATGTTTTTCATATACCAGAAATGTTTGAAGCTACTGACTGAATGAAAGGAGCTGGCATCTCACTCTCTTTGAATCTTCTTTATCATGCTAGGATTAACAGGAAAAAGCAAAGAATTTCAGAATTGCACCTTGCAATGTGGAGATATTACTGTTTGTGCATTTACAATATTCATTGATTTTTGCCATTGAAAAACATGTTTTTCATATACCAGAAATGTTTGAAGCTACTGACTGAAAGGAGCTGGCATCTCACTCTCTTTGAATCTTCTTTATCATGCTAGGATTAACAGGAAAAAGCTAAAAATTTCAGAATTGCACCGTGCAATGTGGAGATATTACTGTTTGTGCATTTACAATATTCATTGATTTTTGCCATTGAAAAACATGTTTTTCATATACCAGAAATGTTTGAAGCTACTGACTGAATGAAAGGAGCTGGCATCTCACTCTCTTTGAATCTTCTTTATCATGCTAAGAGGAGCAGGAAAAAGCAAAAAATTTCAGAATTGCACCTTCAATGCGGAGAAATTACTCTTTGTGCATTTACAATATTCATTGATTTTTGCCATTGAAAAACGTCCAGAAATGATTGAAGCTACTGACTGAATGAAAGGAGCTGGCATCTCACTCTCTTTGAATCTTCTTTATCATGCTAAGAGGAGCAGGAAAAAGCAAAAAAATTTCAGAATTGCACCTTGCAATGCGGAGAAATTACTGTTTGTGCATTTACAATATTCATTAATTTTTTCCATTGAAAAACATCATGTTATTCATATACCAGAAATGATTGAAGCTACTGACTGAATGAAAGGAGCTGGCATCTCACTCTCTTTGAATCTTCTTTATCATGCTAAGAGGAGCAGGAAAAAGCAAAAAATTTCAGAATTGCACCTTGCAATGCGGAGAAATTACTGTTTGTGCATTTACAATATTCATTGATTTTTGCCATTGAAAAACATCATGTTATTCATATACCAGAAATGTTTGAAGCTACTGACTGAATGAAAGGAGCTGGCATCTCACTCTCTTTGAATCTTCTTTATCATACTAAGAGGAGCAGGAAAAAGCAAAAAATTTCAGAATTGCACCTTGCAATGCGGAGAAATTACTGTTTGTGCATTTACAATATTCATTGATTTTTGCCATTGAAAAACGTCCAGAAATGATTGAAGCTACTGACTGAATGAAAGGAGCTGGCATCTCACTCTCTTTGAATCTTCTTTATCATGCTAAGAGGAGCAGGAAAAAGCAAAAAATTTCAGAATTGCACCTTGCAATGCGGAGAAATTACTGTTTGTGCATTTACAATATTCATTGATTTTTGCCATTGAAAAACGTCCAGAAATGATTGAAGCTACTGACTGAATGAAAGGAGCTGGCATCTCACTCTCTTTGAATCTTCTTTATCATGCTAAGAGGAGCAGGAAAAAGCAAAAAATTTCAGAATTGCACCTTGCAATGCGGAGAAATTACTGTTTGTGCATTTACAATATTCATTGATTTTTGCCGCCATTGAAAAACATCATGTTATTCATATACCAGAAATGTTTGAAGCTACTGACTGAATGAAAGGAGCTGGCATCTCACTCTCTTTGAATCTTCTTTATCATGCTAGGATTAACAGGAAAAAGCTAAAAATTTCAGAATTGCACCGTGCAATGTGGAGATATTACTGTTTGTGCATTTACAATATTCATTGATTTTTGCCATTGAAAAACATGTTTTTCATATACCAGAAATGTTTGAAGCTACTGACTGAATGAAAGGAGCTGGCATCTCACTCCCTTTGAATCTTCTTTATCATGCTAGGATTAGCAGGAAAAAGCAAAAAATTTCAGAATTGCTCCTTGCAATGTGGAGATATTACTGTTTGTGCATTTACAATATTCATTGATTTTTGCCATTGAAAAACATGTTTTTCATATACCAGAAATGTTTGAAGCTACTGACTGAATGAAAGGAGCTGGCATCTCACTCTCTTTGAATCTTCTTTATCATGCTAGGATTAACAGGAAAAAGCAAAAAATTTCAGAATTGCACCTTGCAATGTGGAGATATTACTGTTTGTGCATTTACAATATTCATTGATTTTTGCCATTGAAAAACATGTTTTTCATATACCAGAAATGTTTGAAGCTACTGACTGAATGAAAGGAGCTGGCATCTCACTCTCTTTGAATCTTCTTTATCATGCTAGGATTAACAGGAAAAAGCAAAAAATTTCAGAATTGCACCTTGCAATGTGGAGATATTACTGTTTGTGCATTTACAATATTCATTGATTTTTGCCATTGAAAAACATGTTTTTCATATACCAGAAATGTTTGAAGCTACTGACTGAATGAAAGGAGCTGGCATCTCAACCTCTTTGAATCTTCTTTATCATGCTAGGATTAACAGGAAAAAGCTAAAAATTTCAGAATTGCACCGTGCAATGTGGAGATATTACTGTTTGTGCATTTACAATATTCATTGATTTTTGCCATTGAAAAACATGTTTTTCATATACCAGAAATGTTTGAAGCTACTGACTGAATGAAAGGAGCTGGCATCTCACTCTCTTTGAATCTTCTTTATCATGCTAGGATTAGCAGGAAAAAGCAAAAAATTTCAGAATTGCACCTTGCAATGTGGAGATATTACTGTTTGTGCATTTACAATATTCATTGATTTTTGCCATTGAAAAACATGTTTTTCATATACCAGAAATGTTTGAAGCTACTGACTGAATGAAAGGAGCTGGCATCTCACTCTCTTTGAATCTTCTTTATCATGCTAGGATTAACAGGAAAAAGCTAAAAATTTCAGAATTGCACCGTGCAATGTGGAGATATTACTGTTTGTGCATTTACAATATTCATTGATTTTTGCCATTGAAAAACATGTTTTTCATATACCAGAAATGTTTGAAGCTACTGACTGAATGAAAGGAGCTGGCATCTCACTCTCTTTGAATCTTCTTTATCATGCTAGGATTAGCAGGAAAAAGCAAAAAATTTCAGAATTGCACCTTGCAATGTGGAGATATTACTGTTTGTGCATTTACAATATTCATTGATTTTTGCCATTGAAAAACATGTTTTTCATATACCAGAAATGTTTGAAGCTACTGACTGAATGAAAGGAGCTGGCATCTCACTCTCTTTGAATCTTCTTTATCATGCTAGGATTAACAGGAAAAAGCAAAAAATTTCAGAATTGCACCTTGCAATGTGGAGATATTACTGTTTGTGCATTTACAATATTCATTGATTTTTGCCATTGAAAAACATGTTTTTCATATACCAGAAATGTTTGAAGCTACTGACTGAATGAAAGGAGCTGGCATCTCACTCTCTTTGAATCTTTATCATGCTAGGATTAACATGAAAAAGCTAAAAATTTCAGAATTGCACAGTGCAATGTGGAGATATTACTGTTTGTGCATTTACAATATTCATTGATTTTTGCCATTGAAAAACATGTTTTTCATATACCAGAAATGTTTGAAGCTACTGACTGAATGAAAGGAGCTGGCATCTCACTCTCTTTGAATCTTCTTTATCATGCTAGGATTAGCAGGAAAAAGCAAAAAATTTCAGAATTGCACCTTGCAATGTGGAGATATTACTGTTTGTGCATTTACAATATTCATTGATTTTTGCCATTGAAAAACATGTTTTTCATATACCAGAAATGTTTGAAGCTACTGACTGAATGAAAGGAGCTGGCATCTCACTCTCTTTGAATCTTCTTTATCATGCTAGGATTAACAGGAAAAAGCTAAAAATTTCAGAATTGCACCGTGCAATGTGGAGATATTACTGTTTGTGCATTTACAATATTCATTGATTTTTGCCATTGAAAAACATGTTTTTCATATACCAGAAATGTTTGAAGCTACTGACTGAATGAAAGGAGCTGGCATCTCACTCTCTTTGAATCTTCTTTATCATGCTAGTATTAGCAGGAAAAAGCAAAAAATTTCAGAATTGCACCTTGCAATGTGGAGATATTACTGTTTGTGCATTTACAATATTCATTGATTTTTGCCATTGAAAAACATGTTTTTCATATACCAGAAATGTTTGAAGCTACTGACTGAATGAAAGGAGCTGGCATCTCACTCTCTTTGAATCTTCTTTATCATGCTAGGATTAACAGGAAAAAGCTAAAAATTTCAGAATTGCACCGTGCAATGTGGAGATATTACTGTTTGTGCATTTACAATATTCATTGATTTTTGCCATTGAAAAACATGTTTTTCATATACCAGAAATGTTTGAAGCTACTGACTGAATGAAAGGAGCTGGCATCTCACTCTCTTTGAATCTTCTTTATCATGCTAGGATTAGCAGGAAAAAGCAAAAAATTTCAGAATTGCACCTTGCAATGTGGAGATATTACTGTTTGTGCATTTACAATATTCATTGATTTTTGCCATTGAAAAACATGTTTTTCATATACCAGAAATGTTTGAAGCTACTGACTGAATGAAAGGAGCTGGCATCTCACTCTCTTTGAATCTTCTTTATCATGCTAGGATTAACAGGAAAAAGCAAAAAATTTCAGAATTGCACCTTGCAATGTGGAGATATTACTGTTTGTGCATTTACAATATTCATTGATTTTTGCCATTGAAAAACATGTTTTTCATATACCAGAAATGTTTGAAGCTACTGACTGAATGAAAGGAGCTGGCATCTCACTCTCTTTGAATCTTCTTTATCATGCTAGGATTAACAGGAAAAAGCTAAAAATTTCAGCATTGCACCGTGCAATGTGGAGATATTAGTTTGTGCATTTACAATATTCATTGATTTTTGCCATTGAAAAACATGTTTTTCATATACCAGAAATGTTTGAAGCTACTGACTGAATGAAAGGAGCTGGCATCTCACTCTCTTTGAATCTTCTTTATCATGCTAGGATTAGCAGGAAAAAGCAAAAAATTTCAGAATTGCACCTTGCAATGTGGAGATATTACTGTTTGTGCATTTACAATATTCATTGATTTTTGCCATTGAAAAACATGTTTTTCATATACCAGAAATGTTTGAAGCTACTGACTGAATGAAAGGAGCTGGCATCTCACTCTCTTTGAATCTTCTTTATCATGCTAGGATTAACAGGAAAAAGCTAAAAATTTCAGAATTGCACCGTGCAATGTGGAGATATTACTGTTTGTGCATTTACAATATTCATTGATTTTTGCCATTGAAAAACATGTTTTTCATATACCAGAAATGTTTGAAGCTACTGACTGAATGAAAGGAGCTGGCATCTCACTCTCTTTGAATCTTCTTTATCATGCTAGGATTAACAGGAAAAAGCAAAAAATTTCAGAATTGCACCTTGCAATGTGGAGATATTACTGTTTGTGCATTTACAATATTCATTGATTTTTGCCATTGAAAAACATGTTTTTCATATACCAGAAATGTTTGAAGCTACTGACTGAATGAAAGGAGCTGGCATCTCACTCTCTTTGAATCTTCTTTATCATGCTAGGATTAACAGGAAAAAGCTAAAAATTTCAGAATTGCACCGTGCAATGTGGAGATATTACTGTTTGTGCATTTACAATATTCATTGATTTTTGCCATTGAAAAACGTTTTTCATATACCAGAAATGTTTGAAGCTACTGACTGAATGAAAGGAGCTGGCATCTCACTCTCTTTGAATCTTCTTTATCATGCTAGGATTAGCAGGAAAAAGCAAAAAATTTCAGAATTGCACCTTGCAATGTGGAGATATTACTGTTTGTGCATTTACAATATTCATTGATTTTTGCCATTGAAAAACATGTTTTTCATATACCAGAAATGTTTGAAGCTACTGACTGAATGAAAGGAGCTGGCATCTCACTCTCTTTGAATCTTCTTTATCATGCTAGGATTAACAGGAAAAAGCTAAAAATTTCAGAATTGCACCGTGCAATGTGGAGATATTACTGTTTGTGCATTTACAATATTCATTGATTTTTGCCATTGAAAAACATGTTTTTCATATACCAGAAATGTTTGAAGCTACTGACTGAATGAAAGGAGCTGGCATCTCACTCTCTTTGAATCTTCTTTATCATGCTAGGATTAGCAGGAAAAAGCAAAAAATTTCAGAATTGCACCTTGCAATGTGGAGATATTACTGTTTGTGCATTTACAATATTCATTGATTTTTGCCATTGAAAAACATGTTTTTCATATACCAGAAATGTTTGAAGCTACTGACTGAATGAAAGGAGCTGGCATCTCACTCTCTTTGAATCTTCTTTATCATGCTAGGATTAACAGGAAAAAGCAAAAAATTTCAGAATTGCACCTTGCAATGTGGAGATATTACTGTTTGTGCATTTACAATATTCATTGATTTTTGCCATTGAAAAACATGTTTTTCATATACCAGAAATGTTTGAAGCTACTGACTGAATGAAAGGAGCTGGCATCTCACTCTCTTTGAATCTTCTTTATCATGCTAGGATTAACAGGAAAAAGCTAAAAATTTCAGAATTGCACCGTGCAATGTGGAGATATTACTGTTTGTGCATTTACAATATTCATTGATTTTTGCCATTGAAAAACATGTTTTTCATATACCAGAAATGTTTGAAGCTACTGACTGAATGAAAGGAGCTGGCATCTCACTCTCTTTGTTTTACCATATTTTTTTATTTTTAATAAACAATTTAACAGGGGAATAACACACGTAGCATAAAAGTAGTGACAAAAGAATATTCATAATAAGGGAAAAATTCTGAGGGAAGGGAAAGGGAAAGGGAACAAACGGGAATGGATAATCAGGAAAGATGGGAGAAATTTGTTCGTCAAATAGTATATACGATAATACAGAAATTTGAACACTTTAAACACACATTACTATCATTAGCAAAAATTAAACATATTAATGAGCTAAACACGACACACATTAAGATGTTCCAGCGTTATGAGAGGGTTGAGGGAATTTAGTGAGCCAAATATCCCACTTCCTAGAAAATTTAAGTAAATTATTGTTGATAAGGGCAAATCTTAGTTCAAATATTCTATGGAGATTCATCTTATCAACTAAGTCCTCCAAAGTGGGGACATGTGACTTTCTCCAATAAAAAGCCAATGCGTTCTTACACACTGAAAATAAGTGAATCACCAAAGATCTTTCAAACGACTTATATGGTTCAAGATCTAAGGATAGTAAAGCCATTTGAGGGGTCAATACTACAGGTCTGCCTAAAAGGTCATCTACCAAAGAAGAGATCTGAGCCCATAGATTCCGGATTTTAGGGCAGCTCCAAAAGAGATGTAAAAGATCTCCCCTAAGGCCGCACTCCCTCCAACAAAGGGGAGAGTTGCTGGGCTTTATATGGTGAAGCCTGATTGGAGTGTAATACCATCTGGTTAGAATTTTGAAGTAAGCCTCTTGTAAGGGCATAGATATATTAGAGGCCTGAGAAAAAAGAACAGCACTCTCCCATTGATCGGATTGGAAATTGAGTTTTAGATCTTTTTCCCAGCGTATCATGTAGAGGTGTTTTTGGAAGGAAAGATCATTATTGAAACTGTTATATATGTGTCTCAGGCTCCAAAAAATTTTGTGGGATGGGTTGCTTAACAGGTTCACCGAGGTTTCAGAAACAATAAGTTTACCAGAAATAAATTCCAGAATAATGCTCTTTAAATGAGAGTATAAAAAGAAATCAGAGGAAGGTAAGTTGAATCTTTTTTTAAGAGTTTGGAAAGGAATAAAGGCAGAAGCTTCATAGAAGTCTCCAATTTTCCTTAACCCTTTATTGTCCCATTGATCTGGAATGGAAGAGTTATACAGATCAGCAACAAAACCAATTGGAAAATTTTTGACAAAAGAAAACTTATCCCTATCAGAATCTCTTAGGGGACTCTTTTTCTTTCTTTTGGCGATTTTTTTCCAGGCGTCAATAATCGCCTGGAAAATAGGATGGGAAGAATCATGAGTGCACTGTTTAAAGAGATGCCTAAGTAACAATTCACGGGGAGAAGAACCATTATTTAAGAAGGTCTCCAGAGTCATCCAAGCTGGGGGACTGTCAGAATTAAACCAATTACTGCTCTGTTTGATGAGGTTTGCCAAATAGTAAGCGGAAATATTAGGGTGGCTCAGACCTCCGTTGCACTTATTCTTGTACAATATATCTGCAGATATCCTCGCACGTTTATTATCCCAGACATAGGAATTAATCTGATTTTGAATTTTTTGAATAAAGATGTGAGAAATAGTTAAAGGTAAGTTGCGGAAAAAATACAAGATTTTGGGTAGAACAAACATCTTAATAGAGAGGACTCTACCCCACCATGACAAATCTCTTTTCAAAAATTCCATCAAATCTCCACGGACGATATCCTCAATCAGAACCAGGTTGTCAGAAATTGTTGAGTTAATAGTTTTACCAATACTGATCCCCAAATAAGTCAGATTGCGTTTAGCCAAACCGAAGGAAAATCTCGAGTGTAAAACCTCTCTCGTCTGACGGTCCAGATTAATGTTTAAAAGTTTAGACTTCTCATTATTGATCTTAAAATAAGAAATCTGAGAGAATAGTTCTAGAACCTTCGAAACTTCCGCAACCGAATTTACTGGGTCCAGCAAGGAAAGCATAACATCATCTGCAAAGAGGCCAATTTTAAATTCTCGAGATGGGGTAGAAATCCCCCTAATGTCAGTGTTTTCTCTAATCCTCTGTGCCAAAGGCTCCATAGCCAGGACAAAGAGAAGGGGGAAAGTGGGCAACCCTGTCTAGTACCATTTGTGATAGGGATTGGATTTGAGAGATAATTGTTAACATAAATTTTTGCTTGGGGGTTAGAATAGAGGGCCATAATTGAAGAGAGAAATTTGTTATCAAAACCGAATTTAATAAGGGTGAGTTTAAGGTATAGCCAATTTAACCTGTCGAAAGCTTTTTCAGCGTCTAAAGCAAGCAATGAAGTTGGGAGTTTCGCCGTATTTATCACCTTAATAATATTCAGAAGTCTTCTAGAGCCATCAGTTGCTTGCCTCCCACCAACGAAGCCAATCTGATCATCGTTGATGAGAGATGGGAGAATAGTCGATAAACGATTGGCCAGAATTTTCGAATATATCTTAATATCAGTGTTAATTAGCGAAATGGGCCTATAATTTTTAACATTATCTCTCTCATCCTTAGACTTGGGTATTAGGGTAATGGTGGCTTCCAGCATTTCTGAGGGGAAGGAGCTTATTGAGGAAGCATGATTGAAAATTTTCGTGAGAGGGGAAGAAAGTAGGTCACAAAAAGTTTTATAATACTCATTGATGAACCCATCTGGACCCGGAGCCTTGAAATCTTTAAGTTGCTTTATTGTGTTAATAATTTCAAGGTTAGAAAAAGGCTTATTCAATGACTCGTGATCCAGAGGGCTCAATTTCGGTAGGTTAATGGAGGATAAAAATTTGTTGATTGCATCTGGGTGAGGATGGGAAATTAGAGGATCAGTTTTGATGTTGTAGAGTTTTTTGTAAAAATTTGCAAACTGGTTCACTATATCTTTAGGGTGGCAAAACGTTATTCCACTATTGTTTTTTATTTTATCTATTCTATTAATTGCTCTTTTACATTTGACTAGGCGGGCCATAAAGCGGGTAGGTTTATTTAGAGCCGCATAGTAATTAAATTTTGATTTCCGAATAATTGCATCATAGGAGGAAGAAATTTCTGATTTTAGCTCTACCCTTAAATTTGAGAGTTCTTTTTGAATTATTGGGGAAGGGGAAGGAAGATTAATTTGCTCTAATTCTTTTTCCCTAATCAGTTTTTGAAGAGAATTAATTTTTGATCTTTTTTCTTTTTTTTCAGATGAGGATATCTGCATTAGTACACCACGAAGGACGGCCTTGTGAGCGCACCAGCTGGAGAAGGGATTAGATAAATCTGGGGTATCGTTCTCCCTAAAATAATCAGAAATAGCTTTTTCAATAATTTTTTTGTTTTTGGGGTTATGAATAAGTGAAGATCTACATTTCCAAAGAAATCCATTTTTAATAAGAGGACCAATATGAATTTCACATGACGTAGGGGCATGATCTGATAGAGACCTAAGGCCTATAGATACGTTAGAGAATTTGGGTAAAGAAAAAACGTCAGTTATTATTAAGTCAATTCTAGAGGCCGTTTGGTGCGCATCCGAGAAATGGGAGAATTCTTTGGAGGTAGTTTGCAGACATCTAAATGTATCAAATAGTTCATTTTTATAAAGCCAATTATTTAGCGTCGGGTATAAATGACGGCTGGGGGAGGAAGAGTCCATATGCCCGTCCGGGACCATGTTGAAGTCTCCCAAAAAAATCAATTCGCCTCTCCTAACCTCTTCAACCTTTCTAAAAACCTTATTCAAAAAGGGTATTTGCTTTTTATTTGGGGCGTATAGGTTAACAACAGTGCACTCATGATTATTCAGTTTACAGAGCAATATATGGAACCTTCCATTGACATCTCTATGCTGATCTAAAAACTCAAATGGGACAGAATCTCTGATCACTGTAGCTACACCGGCTTTTTTCCGGTCGCTAGTGGATTCAAATATATGAGGGTAGCGTTTGTGGGTGAAGGTAGGGTGTTTTCCCTCGGCAAACCTTGTCTCCTGAAGACACGCAACATCAGCACCAAGATGACCCAATTCCTTCCAAAGGGAGAATCTCTTATTGGGACTGTTTAGGCCTCTTACATTATAGGTGATGATCTTGATAGGCATAGGTAAATTAATAATTAAAGTAAGTCAAAAGGAGAGGGGTCAGTTGGTCCAACAAATTCCCAAAAAATAAAATCAACCGACAATCAAAGCTGGAATACAATATCTCTAATATTAATTCAAAGATAGTAATAACAATAACCAAATATTCAAAGAAAAAGAAAAAAAAACGAATCAAAAAATCTCCTGAGGGAACCTTCACCGAAAAGGTTCTCCCTCAGATTGGGGGGAAAAATAATGTGGACAAACCATGAAGGCTAAATATAAAGAAGAATGATAAATTTATTATAGCATGTTAGGTGAGGTGATAAAATGAGATTATTTTTAAAGAGGACTCCCGAGGGAGTAGTGTTTATCATTTCAGCGGTGGGGTGCCTTTGTAACTTTGTAGGGAATGTCTTTTATAAAATCAAGAAATTTAGGGCCTTCATCAGGATCTGTAAGAGTGAATGTTTTCCGGTTAAAGAAAATCAGCAACTTTACTGGAAAGCCCCACCTATATGGGATATTCATATCCCTCAGTCTATCTGTGGTCAATTTGTATGACCTTCTTGCATCCATAGTTTCTTTGGAAAAATCGGAGAAGATTTTTAGGTGCGAGAAAGGCTCTGGAAAAGTCCTATTTTCCCTGATATAATTCAAGATTCTCTCTTTGGTCGAGAAGAAATGTAACCTAGCTATTACATCCCTAGGAAGATCCGAGGAAATGGAGGTCGGACGAAATAAGCGATGGGCCCTATCAATGATAAGATCCTGCTCAGAAAGGGATGGGATTGTCTTGTGAAATAAGTCTTTGAGAAAAGCCGAGATATCTGAGGGAGAAACATCCTCAGATATGCCTCTAATTTTCAAATTATTTCTCCTACTCCTATCCTCCAAATCCGCAACTTTTAATCTGAGTCTTTTAAGCTCAGATTTAATTTCTAGATTATCAGAAGAGACAGACTCTACCCTTCCCTCCACCGTTTCAAGTCTTTTAGTGTTTTCCTCCAATTTAAGACCAAAAGCTTCCAAAGTAGATTTCATGGTGTCTACCTGTTTCTCGAAGCCCAGTTTCATATTTCTGTCAATTGTCTTTAAAAGATTGTCCAGATATGAACCAAGGTCGGTATTTCCCAACTCTTGTGAAATGGGCATTTTGACCGGGACACTAAGCGTAGGGTCTGGGGACGAAGGGGAAAAGTCCTTTTTAGCACGTCTCTTATCTGGACTAGGATTAGGAGACGTGTCCGAGGATTCCTCCTCCGAACTCGTAGCCAGTGAAGAATACTTGTTGCTCCAGGCTCCTGGGTCCCTTCTCTTTGATGAGATGGAAATATCCATCTCTTCCACTTTTTTTTCTTTAACTACGGTAGAAGGGGCAGGTTTAGCATCAGGAATTCTCTGTGGTTTTGGAGATAATAGACTTTTAGAAGATTCTTTGGTGGGAGAGCTTATTTTAGAACTCTGTCTGTCTTCCAGATTTCTATGAGGTGATCTGGACTTAAGTGGACTGACAGTATTGACAGCATCTTCTGATGGGTTTGAAAATGAAAAGCGTTGGGAGGACTTCGCTCTAACCGCACTAGTTTTAAGGGGAGCTTCCAAAGACTTTTGGGTATTTTTTTTATTAGCCGCCATTATAAAATATCAGACCTATGGGTATATATTTATAGAAAAAACACTAAAATGACACTAGAAATATTTAACCTAAAGGGTGGACAAAAGACTTTAAGGTTTCAAAATGACTGGGAACAATGGCTAGAAGAAATTTGCGTTAAACAAATATCAGTCCAACAAGAGACAATCAATACCCTTAAAAACTGCAAAATTATGTACCCCCTAAAATGCAATCCTTAAAATATGAATTACAATCAAAAGTAACAAAAAAAAATAAAATAATGAAATTGACCTGAGGGATAAAAATAAAAGGCACATATAGTTCTTAACATGAAACTAATTATTATGGAGGCTTGCAAATCTGTAGAGTTCCATGGGCACCAACTGTTATATATATATCAAGTAGCGTAGACACAGGGTATATATATGAGGGCAGAAACAGATCCTTCTATCCCCCCCTCCCCTCAGAGTCAAGTCTCGCAGTCAAAATGATATTACACCGTTTGGAGTTTAATAAACCTCTGTATCAGTATTAATATAGAATCAGCACCTTGGACAGCAGTTCAAAGCGACGCTGCAGCAGGAGGCAGGAGAAATTGACTGGTATAAGTTCAGCACCATGGACAGCAGTACAGACTAATATAAGATCAGCACCATGGACAGCAGTTCAGATCAGCACCATGGACAGCAGCACAGACTAATACAAGATCAGCACCATGGACAGCAGTACAGACCAATACAAGATCAGCACCATGGACAGCAGTTCAGATCAGCACCATGGACAGCAGTGCAGAGCGACGCTGCAGCAGAGGGCAGGAGAATTTGATCAGCACCATGGACAGCAGTGCTGAGCTACGCTGCAGCAGGAGGCAGGAGATTTAAAGAATATCAGCTGATTGGAAGTGTGTGACAGTGGAGGGCAGCGGGGCTGATGCAGCGGGGGACCAGAGGCAAAAATCAAAGCGCAGCGGCGCTGTCACAGGAGGGGGAGGCAGCCACAGGGGTCTGCAGGGTTCAGGCACCACAGAAACATACACAGCAGAGCGGCACAGCGGGGGTAGCTGGAACGGACCTCGGCACCGGCGGCACTCAACAGCTGGAAGCAGGGGGAACGGAGCGGCTCCTTGTCAGAGGAAGGAGAGGTACCGCCGCCACTATATAACGTGGAAACACCAGTCACATATACCGGCAGTGCCCGGCATCAGAGAAAACAGCTGATGCCGGCTCCGGAGCAGAGGAGGGGGAACCGCTACTATGGGAACAGCCTGAGGTGCAGGTAACAGCCGGAGAGGAGAGAGCCGGGCGCAGACAGCAGCGGTGGCAGTAAGCCGAGGGGGGAAAGGGTCGCAGCAGCTTCACAGGGACACAAGGGGACACCGCTACTACCGGAGCAGCCCCGGAACCCTGAGCAACGGACCCCAGAAATCCAATAAGAGCCCTGGCATCAGCCGGGGCTTATCTAACCTTAGCCTTAGATATGAAGTCCCGCTCCGTCCCAGTCTCCTGAGCTCCGCGTCGGACAAGCTAGATTCTCAGTCCCTCGCCGGCAGCAGGGGTCTCGTCCTCGGGGTCCAGTGGGGTTGATTGTATTTGGTCCGGGGGTGGTAGTGCCGCTTCTTTATGGGTTGGGGTCCTGCAGGTCCGGTCCGGTCCTCCGTGGGGCTGTGATAGCAGATTGCAGAGCTGGGATTTATTCAGGATATCGCCAGTAACTCGATCTCAGTCTCCTCTTCTCCTCTGTTCTTGGGTCCGGTGTCGGGACAGCTGATGCTGCTGTAAGGTCCTGCTCCCGGGGTCAGGAGCAGAGCAGAGCAGACCTGCGCTGCTATCACAGTCACTCCAGAGTCACGTTGCAGAGTGACTGGAAACAAGAAAAGGGCCGCAGAGTGACTGGAAACAAGAAAAGGGCCGCCAATAATCGCCTGGGTGTCAGAACCAGAACCAGAATGTGCCACCCCGTGGGTTAAATATAAGCTCTGACAACAGTCAGGGGGCCCAGTATATAATGTTCAGTTAAATGAAGTGAGAGAAATATGTGCCCCCACCGATCTGTGAGCTTAAAGGGGCACGTCACAGCCTCAAGGACTGGAATGCTCACCAGGACTTACCGCAGCTGCATATAAAGCCTGCTGGTAGTCCTTAAGTCCGGTATAAAACGATGTAATCCTGGGTCCGGAGGTAAAAGGGCATAAATGGGTCCACAATCCTGTAGGGCCACGTTACAGAGTCACTTCAATGGTGGATTCTGAGCCTCACCCAAATGTCTGAGCACAAAGCATCTCCAGGGTTGATGGGGTTAGCAGGGATTCCTTGGTGTCAAAATGATCCCTGAATGATAGGAAGTCAAATTATATAAGAATTTTGGAAAAAAATCTTCTTTTGTTGCTTAAAAAGTAGCTTTAAAGTGAAGCCCTCAGGGAGCTCAGGATCAAGCTGCCATCTCGTCCTGTGCTCAGGCCACTCCCCATCTCACTCTCTTTGAATCTTCTTTATCATGCTAGGATTAGCAGGAAAAAGCAAAAAATTTCAGAATTGCACCTTGCAATGTGGAGATATTACTGTTTGTGCATTTACAATATTCATTGATTTTTGCCATTGAAAAACATGTTTTTCATATACCAGAAATGTTTGAAGCTACTGACTGAATGAAAGGAGCTGGCATCTCACTCTCTTTGAATCTTCTTTATCATGCTAGGATTAACAGGAAAAAGCTAAAAATTTCAGAATTGCACCGTGCAATGTGGAGATATTACTGTTTGTGCATTTACAATATTCATTGATTTTTGCCATTGAAAAACATGTTTTTCATATACCAGAAATGTTTGAAGCTACTGACTGAATGAAAGGAGCTGGCATCTCACTCTCTTTGAATCTTCTTTATCATGCTAGGATTAGCAGGAAAAAGCAAAAAATTTCAGAATTGCACCTTGCAATGTGGAGATATTACTGTTTGTGCATTTACAATATTCATTGATTTTTGCCATTGAAAAACATGTTTTTCATATACCAGAAATGTTTGAAGCTACTGACTGAATGAAAGGAGCTGGCATCTCACTCTCTTTGAATCTTCTTTATCATGCTAGGATTAACAGGAAAAAGCAAAAAATTTCAGAATTGCACCTTGCAACGTGGAGATATTACTGTTTGTGCATTTACAATATTCATTGATTTTTGCCATTGAAAAACATGTTTTTCATATACCAGAAATGTTTGAAGCTACTGACTGAATGAAAGGAGCTGGCATCTCACTCTCTTTGAATCTTCTTTATCATGCTAGGATTAACAGGAAAAAGCTAAAAATTTCAGAATTGCACCGTGCAATGTTGAGATATTACTGTTTGTGCATTTACAATATTCATTGATTTTTGCCATTGAAAAACATGTTTTTCATATACCAGAAATGTTTGAAGCTACTGACTGAATGAAAGGAGCTGGCATCTCACTCTCTTTGAATCTTCTTTATCATGCTAGGATTAGCAGGAAAAAGCAAAAAATTTCAGAATTGCACCTTGCAATGTGGAGATATTACTGTTTGTGCATTTACAATATTCATTGATTTTTGCCATTGAAAAACATGTTTTTCATATACCAGAAATGTTTGAAGCTACTGACTGAATGAAAGGAGCTGGCATCTCACTCTCTTTGAATCTTCTTTATCATGCTAGGATTAACAGGAAAAAGCTAAAAATTTCATAATTGCACCGTGCAATGTGGAGATATTACTGTTTGTGCATTTACAATATTCATTGATTTTTGCCATTGAAAAACATGTTTTTCATATACCAGAAATGTTTGAAGCTACTGACTGAATGAAAGGAGCTGGCATCTCACTCTCTTTGAATCTTCTTTATCATGCTAGGATTAGCAGGAAAAAGCAAAAAATTTCAGAATTGCACCTTGCAATGTGGAGATATTACTGTTTGTGCATTTACAATATTCATTGATTTTTGCCATTGAAAAACATGTTTTTCATATACCAGAAATGTTTGAAGCTACTGACTGAATGAAAGGAGCTGGCATCTCACTCTCTTTGAATCTTCTTTATCATGCTAGGATTAACAGGAAAAAGCTAAAAATTTCATAATTGCACCGTGCAATGTGGAGATATTACTGTTTGTGCATTTACAATATTCATTGATTTTTGCCATTGAAAAACATGTTTTTCATATACCAGAAATGTTTGAAGCTACTGACTGAATGAAAGGAGCTGGCATCTCACTCTCTTTGAATCTTCTTTATCATGCTAGGATTAGCAGGAAAAAGCAAAAAATTTCAGAATTGCACCTTGCAATGTGGAGATATTACTGTTTGTGCATTTACAATATTCATTGATTTTTGCCATTGAAAAACATGTTTTTCATATACCAGAAATGTTTGAAGCTACTGACTGAATGAAAGGAGCTGGCATCTCACTCTCTTTGAATCTTCTTTATCATGCTAGGATTAACAGGAAAAAGCAAAAAATTTCAGAATTGCACCTTGCAATGTGGAGATATTACTGTTTGTGCATTTACAATATTCATTGATTTTTGCCATTGAAAAACATGTTTTTCATATACCAGAAATGTTTGAAGCTACTGACTGAATGAAAGGAGCTGGCATCTCACTCTCTTTGAATCTTCTTTATCATGCTAGGATTAACAGGAAAAAGCTAAAAATTTCAGAATTGCACCGTGCAATGTTGAGATATTACTGTTTGTGCATTTACAATATTCATTGATTTTTGCCATTGAAAAACATGTTTTTCATATACCAGAAATGTTTGAAGCTACTGACTGAATGAAAGGAGCTGGCATCTCACTCTCTTTGAATCTTCTTTATCATGCTAGGATTAGCAGGAAAAAGCAAAAAATTTCAGAATTGCACCTTGCAATGTGGAGATATTACTGTTTGTGCATTTACAATATTCATTGATTTTTGCCATTGAAAAACATGTTTTTCATATACCAGAAATGTTTGAAGCTACTGACTGAATGAAAGGAGCTGGCATCTCACTCTCTTTGAATCTTCTTTATCATGCTAGGATTAACAGGAAAAAGCTAAAAATTTCATAATTGCACCGTGCAATGTGGAGATATTACTGTTTGTGCATTTACAATATTCATTGATTTTTGCCATTGAAAAACATGTTTTTCATATACCAGAAATGTTTGAAGCTACTGACTGAATGAAAGGAGCTGGCATCTCACTCTCTTTGAATCTTCTTTATCATGCTAGGATTAGCAGGAAAAAGCAAAAAATTTCAGAATTGCACCTTGCAATGTGGAGATATTACTGTTTGTGCATTTACAATATTCATTGATTTTTGCCATTGAAAAACATGTTTTTCATATACCAGAAATGTTTGAAGCTACTGACTGAATGAAAGGAGCTGGCATCTCACTCTCTTTGAATCTTCTTTATCATGCTAGGATTAACAGGAAAAAGCTAAAAATTTCAGAATTGCACCGTGCAATGTGGAGATATTACTGTTTGTGCATTTACAATATTCATTGATTTTTGCCATTGAAAAACATGTTTTTCATATACCAGAAATGTTTGAAGCTACTGACTGAATGAAAGGAGCTGGCATCTCACTCTCTTTGAATCTTCTTTATCATGCTAGGATTAGCAGGAAAAAGCAAAAAATTTCAGAATTGCACCTTGCAATGTGGAGATATTACTGTTTGTGCATTTACAATATTCATTGATTTTTGCCATTGAAAAACATGTTTTTCATATACCAGAAATGTTTGAAGCTACTGACTGAATGAAAGGAGCTGGCATCTCACTCTCTTTGAATCTTCTTTATCATGCTAGGATTAACAGGAAAAAGCTAAAAATTTCAGAATTGCACCGTGCAATGTGGAGATATTACTGTTTGTGCATTTACAATATTCATTGATTTTTGCCATTGAAAAACATGTTTTTCATATACCAGAAATGTTTGAAGCTACTGACTGAATGAAAGGAGCTGGCATCTCACTCTCTTTGAATCTTCTTTATCATGCTAGGATTAGCAGGAAAAAGCAAAAAATTTCAGAATTGCACCTTGCAATGTGGAGATATTACTGTTTGTGCATTTACAATATTCATTGATTTTTGCCATTGAAAAACATGTTTTTCATATACCAGAAATGTTTGAAGCTACTGACTGAATGAAAGGAGCTGGCATCTCACTCTCTTTGAATCTTCTTTATCATGCTAGGATTAACAGGAAAAAGCAAAAAATTTCAGAATTGCACCTTGCAACGTGGAGATATTACTGTTTGTGCATTTACAATATTCATTGATTTTTGCCATTGAAAAACATGTTTTTCATATACCAGAAATGTTTGAAGCTACTGACTGAATGAAAGGAGCTGGCATCTCACTCTCTTTGAATCTTCTTTATCATGCTAGGATTAACAGGAAAAAGCTAAAAATTTCAGAATTGCACCGTGCAATGTTGAGATATTACTGTTTGTGCATTTACAATATTCATTGATTTTTGCCATTGAAAAACATGTTTTTCATATACCAGAAATGTTTGAAGCTACTGACTGAATGAAAGGAGCTGGCATCTCACTCTCTTTGAATCTTCTTTATCATGCTAGGATTAGCAGGAAAAAGCAAAAAATTTCAGAATTGCACCTTGCAATGTGGAGATATTACTGTTTGTGCATTTACAATATTCATTGATTTTTGCCATTGAAAAACATGTTTTTCATATACCAGAAATGTTTGAAGCTACTGACTGAATGAAAGGAGCTGGCATCTCACTCTCTTTGAATCTTCTTTATCATGCTAGGATTAACAGGAAAAAGCTAAAAATTTCAGAATTGCACCGTGCAATGTTGAGATATTACTGTTTGTGCATTTACAATATTCATTGATTTTTGCCATTGAAAAACATGTTTTTCATATACCAGAAATGTTTGAAGCTACTGACTGAATGAAAGGAGCTGGCATCTCACTCTCTTTGAATCTTCTTTATCATGCTAGGATTAGCAGGAAAAAGCAAAAAATTTCAGAATTGCACCTTGCAATGTGGAGATATTACTGTTTGTGCATTTACAATATTCATTGATTTTTGCCATTGAAAAACATGTTTTTCATATACCAGAAATGTTTGAAGCTACTGACTGAATGAAAGGAGCTGGCATCTCACTCTCTTTGAATCTTCTTTATCATGCTAGGATTAACAGGAAAAAGCTAAAAATTTCAGAATTGCACCGTGCAATGTGGAGATATTACTGTTTGTGCATTTACAATATTCATTGATTTTTGCCATTGAAAAACATGTTTTTCATATACCAGAAATGTTTGAAGCTACTGACTGAATGAAAGGAGCTGGCATCTCACTCTCTTTGAACCTTCTTTATCATGCTAGGATTAGCAGGAAAAAGCAAAAAATTTCAGAATTGCACCTTGCAATGTGGAGATATTACTGTTTGTGCATTTACAATATTCATTGATTTTTGCCATTGAAAAACATGTTTTTCATATACCAGAAATGTTTGAAGCTACTGACTGAATGAAAGGAGCTGGCATCTCACTCTCTTTGAATCTTCTTTATCATGCTAGGATTAGCAGGAAAAAGCAAAAAATTTCAGAATTGCACCTTGCAATGTGGAGATATTACTGTTTGTGCATTTACAATATTCATTGATTTTTGCCATTGAAAAACATGTTTTTCATATACCAGAAATGTTTGAAGCTACTGACTGAATGAAAGGAGCTGGCATCTCACTCTCTTTGAATCTTCTTTATCATGCTAGGATTAACAGGAAAAAGCAAAAAATTTCAGAATTGCACCTTGCAACGTGGAGATATTACTGTTTGTGCATTTACAATATTCATTGATTTTTGCCATTGAAAAACATGTTTTTCATATACCAGAAATGTTTGAAGCTACTGACTGAATGAAAGGAGCTGGCATCTCACTCTCTTTGAATCTTCTTTATCATGCTAGGATTAACAGGAAAAAGCTAAAAATTTCAGAATTGCACCGTGCAATGTTGAGATATTACTGTTTGTGCATTTACAATATTCATTGATTTTTGCCATTGAAAAACATGTTGTTCATATACCAGAAATGTTTGAAGCTACTGACTGAATGAAAGGAGCTGGCATCTCACTCTCTTTGAATCTTCTTTATCATGCTAGGATTAGCAGGAAAAAGCAAAAAATTTCAGAATTGCACCTTGCAATGTGGAGATATTACTGTTTGTGCATTTACAATATTCATTGATTTTTGCCATTGAAAAACATGTTTTTCATATACCAGAAATGTTTGAAGCTACTGACTGAATGAAAGGAGCTGGCATCTCACTCTCTTTGAATCTTCTTTATCATGCTAGGATTAACAGGAAAAAGCTAAAAATTTCATAATTGCACCGTGCAATGTGGAGATATTACTGTTTGTGCATTTACAATATTCATTGATTTTTGCCATTGAAAAACATGTTTTTCATATACCAGAAATGTTTGAAGCTACTGACTGAATGAAAGGAGCTGGCATCTCACTCTCTTTGAATCTTCTTTATCATGCTAGGATTAGCAGGAAAAAGCAAAAAATTTCAGAATTGCACCTTGCAATGTGGAGATATTACTGTTTGTGCATTTACAATATTCATTGATTTTTGCCATTGAAAAACATGTTTTTCATATACCAGAAATGTTTGAAGCTACTGACTGAATGAAAGGAGCTGGCATCTCACTCTCTTTGAATCTTCTTTATCATGCTAGGATTAACAGGAAAAAGCTAAAAATTTCATAATTGCACCGTGCAATGTGGAGATATTACTGTTTGTGCATTTACAATATTCATTGATTTTTGCCATTGAAAAACATGTTTTTCATATACCAGAAATGTTTGAAGCTACTGACTGAATGAAAGGAGCTGGCATCTCACTCTCTTTGAATCTTCTTTATCATGCTAGGATTAGCAGGAAAAAGCAAAAAATTTCAGAATTGCACCTTGCAATGTGGAGATATTACTGTTTGTGCATTTACAATATTCATTGATTTTTGCCATTGAAAAACATGTTTTTCATATACCAGAAATGTTTGAAGCTACTGACTGAATGAAAGGAGCTGGCATCTCACTCTCTTTGAATCTTCTTTATCATGCTAGGATTAACAGGAAAAAGCTAAAAATTTCATAATTGCACCGTGCAATGTGGAGATATTACTGTTTGTGCATTTACAATATTCATTGATTTTTGCCATTGAAAAACATGTTTTTCATATACCAGAAATGTTTGAAGCTACTGACTGAATGAAAGGAGCTGGCATCTCACTCTCTTTGAATCTTCTTTATCATGCTAGGATTAGCAGGAAAAAGCAAAAAATTTCAGAATTGCACCTTGCAATGTGGAGATATTACTGTTTGTGCATTTACAATATTCATTGATTTTTGCCATTGAAAAACATGTTTTTCATATACCAGAAATGTTTGAAGCTACTGACTGAATGAAAGGAGCTGGCATCTCACTCTCTTTGAATCTTCTTTATCATGCTAGGATTAACAGGAAAAAGCAAAAAATTTCAGAATTGCACCTTGCAATGTGGAGATATTACTGTTTGTGCATTTACAATATTCATTGATTTTTGCCATTGAAAAACATGTTTTTCATATACCAGAAATGTTTGAAGCTACTGACTGAATGAAAGGAGCTGGCATCTCACTCTCTTTGAATCTTCTTTATCATGCTAGGATTAACAGGAAAAAGCTAAAAATTTCAGAATTGCACCGTGCAATGTTGAGATATTACTGTTTGTGCATTTACAATATTCATTGATTTTTGCCATTGAAAAACATGTTTTTCATATACCAGAAATGTTTGAAGCTACTGACTGAATGAAAGGAGCTGGCATCTCACTCTCTTTGAATCTTCTTTATCATGCTAGGATTAGCAGGAAAAAGCAAAAAATTTCAGAATTGCACCTTGCAATGTGGAGATATTACTGTTTGTGCATTTACAATATTCATTGATTTTTGCCATTGAAAAACATGTTTTTCATATACCAGAAATGTTTGAAGCTACTGACTGAATGAAAGGAGCTGGCATCTCACTCTCTTTGAATCTTCTTTATCATGCTAGGATTAACAGGAAAAAGCTAAAAATTTCATAATTGCACCGTGCAATGTGGAGATATTACTGTTTGTGCATTTACAATATTCATTGATTTTTGCCATTGAAAAACATGTTTTTCATATACCAGAAATGTTTGAAGCTACTGACTGAATGAAAGGAGCTGGCATCTCACTCTCTTTGAATCTTCTTTATCATGCTAGGATTAGCAGGAAAAAGCAAAAAATTTCAGAATTGCACCTTGCAATGTGGAGATATTACTGTTTGTGCATTTACAATATTCATTGATTTTTGCCATTGAAAAACATGTTTTTCATATACCAGAAATGTTTGAAGCTACTGACTGAATGAAAGGAGCTGGCATCTCACTCTCTTTGAATCTTCTTTATCATGCTAGGATTAACAGGAAAAAGCTAAAAATTTCAGAATTGCACCGTGCAATGTGGAGATATTACTGTTTGTGCATTTACAATATTCATTGATTTTTGCCATTGAAAAACATGTTTTTCATATACCAGAAATGTTTGAAGCTACTGACTGAATGAAAGGAGCTGGCATCTCACTCTCTTTGAATCTTCTTTATCATGCTAGGATTAGCAGGAAAAAGCAAAAAATTTCAGAATTGCACCTTGCAATGTGGAGATATTACTGTTTGTGCATTTACAATATTCATTGATTTTTGCCATTGAAAAACATGTTTTTCATATACCAGAAATGTTTGAAGCTACTGACTGAATGAAAGGAGCTGGCATCTCACTCTCTTTGAATCTTCTTTATCATGCTAGGATTAACAGGAAAAAGCTAAAAATTTCAGAATTGCACCGTGCAATGTGGAGATATTACTGTTTGTGCATTTACAATATTCATTGATTTTTGCCATTGAAAAACATGTTTTTCATATACCAGAAATGTTTGAAGCTACTGACTGAATGAAAGGAGCTGGCATCTCACTCTCTTTGAATCTTCTTTATCATGCTAGGATTAGCAGGAAAAAGCAAAAAATTTCAGAATTGCACCTTGCAATGTGGAGATATTACTGTTTGTGCATTTACAATATTCATTGATTTTTGCCATTGAAAAACATGTTTTTCATATACCAGAAATGTTTGAAGCTACTGACTGAATGAAAGGAGCTGGCATCTCACTCTCTTTGAATCTTCTTTATCATGCTAGGATTAACAGGAAAAAGCAAAAAATTTCAGAATTGCACCTTGCAACGTGGAGATATTACTGTTTGTGCATTTACAATATTCATTGATTTTTGCCATTGAAAAACATGTTTTTCATATACCAGAAATGTTTGAAGCTACTGACTGAATGAAAGGAGCTGGCATCTCACTCTCTTTGAATCTTCTTTATCATGCTAGGATTAACAGGAAAAAGCTAAAAATTTCAGAATTGCACCGTGCAATGTTGAGATATTACTGTTTGTGCATTTACAATATTCATTGATTTTTGCCATTGAAAAACATGTTTTTCATATACCAGAAATGTTTGAAGCTACTGACTGAATGAAAGGAGCTGGCATTTCACTCTCTTTGAATCTTCTTTATCATGCTAGGATTAGCAGGAAAAAGCAAAAAATTTCAGAATTGCACCTTGCAATGTGGAGATATTACTGTTTGTGCATTTACAATATTCATTGATTTTTGCCATTGAAAAACATGTTTTTCATATACCAGAAATGTTTGAAGCTACTGACTGAATGAAAGGAGCTGGCATCTCACTCTCTTTGAATCTTCTTTATCATGCTAGGATTAACAGGAAAAAGCTAAAAATTTCAGAATTGCACCGTGCAATGTTGAGATATTACTGTTTGTGCATTTACAATATTCATTGATTTTTGCCATTGAAAAACATGTTTTTCATATACCAGAAATGTTTGAAGCTACTGACTGAATGAAAGGAGCTGGCATCTCACTCTCTTTGAATCTTCTTTATCATGCTAGGATTAGCAGGAAAAAGCAAAAAATTTCAGAATTGCACCTTGCAATGTGGAGATATTACTGTTTGTGCATTTACAATATTCATTGATTTTTGCCATTGAAAAACATGTTTTTCATATACCAGAAATGTTTGAAGCTACTGACTGAATGAAAGGAGCTGGCATCTCACTCTCTTTGAATCTTCTTTATCATGCTAGGATTAACAGGAAAAAGCTAAAAATTTCAGAATTGCACCGTGCAATGTGGAGATATTACTGTTTGTGCATTTACAATATTCATTGATTTTTGCCATTGAAAAACATGTTTTTCATATACCAGAAATGTTTGAAGCTACTGACTGAATGAAAGGAGCTGGCATCTCACTCTCTTTGAACCTTCTTTATCATGCTAGGATTAGCAGGAAAAAGCAAAAAATTTCAGAATTGCACCTTGCAATGTGGAGATATTACTGTTTGTGCATTTACAATATTCATTGATTTTTGCCATTGAAAAACATGTTTTTCATATACCAGAAATGTTTGAAGCTACTGACTGAATGAAAGGAGCTGGCATCTCACTCTCTTTGAATCTTCTTTATCATGCTAGGATTAGCAGGAAAAAGCAAAAAATTTCAGAATTGCACCTTGCAATGTGGAGATATTACTGTTTGTGCATTTACAATATTCATTGATTTTTGCCATTGAAAAACATGTTTTTCATATACCAGAAATGTTTGAAGCTACTGACTGAATGAAAGGAGCTGGCATCTCACTCTCTTTGAATCTTCTTTATCATGCTAGGATTAACAGGAAAAAGCAAAAAATTTCAGAATTGCACCTTGCAACGTGGAGATATTACTGTTTGTGCATTTACAATATTCATTGATTTTTGCCATTGAAAAACATGTTTTTCATATACCAGAAATGTTTGAAGCTACTGACTGAATGAAAGGAGCTGGCATCTCACTCTCTTTGAATCTTCTTTATCATGCTAGGATTAACAGGAAAAAGCTAAAAATTTCAGAATTGCACCGTGCAATGTTGAGATATTACTGTTTGTGCATTTACAATATTCATTGATTTTTGCCATTGAAAAACATGTTGTTCATATACCAGAAATGTTTGAAGCTACTGACTGAATGAAAGGAGCTGGCATCTCACTCTCTTTGAATCTTCTTTATCATGCTAGGATTAGCAGGAAAAAGCAAAAAATTTCAGAATTGCACCTTGCAATGTGGAGATATTACTGTTTGTGCATTTACAATATTCATTGATTTTTGCCATTGAAAAACATGTTTTTCATATACCAGAAATGTTTGAAGCTACTGACTGAATGAAAGGAGCTGGCATCTCACTCTCTTTGAATCTTCTTTATCATGCTAGGATTAACAGGAAAAAGCTAAAAATTTCATAATTGCACCGTGCAATGTGGAGATATTACTGTTTGTGCATTTACAATATTCATTGATTTTTGCCATTGAAAAACATGTTTTTCATATACCAGAAATGTTTGAAGCTACTGACTGAATGAAAGGAGCTGGCATCTCACTCTCTTTGAATCTTCTTTATCATGCTAGGATTAGCAGGAAAAAGCAAAAAATTTCAGAATTGCACCTTGCAATGTGGAGATATTACTGTTTGTGCATTTACAATATTCATTGATTTTTGCCATTGAAAAACATGTTTTTCATATACCAGAAATGTTTGAAGCTACTGACTGAATGAAAGGAGCTGGCATCTCACTCTCTTTGAATCTTCTTTATCATGCTAGGATTAACAGGAAAAAGCTAAAAATTTCAGAATTGCACCGTGCAATGTGGAGATATTACTGTTTGTGCATTTACAATATTCATTGATTTTTGCCATTGAAAAACATGTTTTTCATATACCAGAAATGTTTGAAGCTACTGACTGAATGAAAGGAGCTGGCATCTCACTCTCTTTGAATCTTCTTTATCATGCTAGGATTAGCAGGAAAAAGCAAAAAATTTCAGAATTGCACCTTGCAATGTGGAGATATTACTGTTTGTGCATTTACAATATTCATTGATTTTTGCCATTGAAAAACATGTTTTTCATATACCAGAAATGTTTGAAGCTACTGACTGAATGAAAGGAGCTGGCATCTCACTCTCTTTGAATCTTCTTTATCATGCTAGGATTAACAGGAAAAAGCAAAAAATTTCAGAATTGCACCTTGCAATGTGGAGATATTACTGTTTGTGCATTTACAATATTCATTGATTTTTGCCATTGAAAAACATGTTTTTCATATACCAGAAATGTTTGAAGCTACTGACTGAATGAAAGGAGCTGGCATCTCACTCTCTTTGAATCTTCTTTATCATGCTAGGATTAACAGGAAAAAGCTAAAAATTTCAGAATTGCACCGTGCAATGTTGAGATATTACTGTTTGTGCATTTACAATATTCATTGATTTTTGCCATTGAAAAACATGTTTTTCATATACCAGAAATGTTTGAAGCTACTGACTGAATGAAAGGAGCTGGCATCTCACTCTCTTTGAATCTTCTTTATCATGCTAGGATTAGCAGGAAAAAGCAAAAATTTCAGAATTGCACCTTGCAATGTGGAGATATTACTGTTTGTGCATTTACAATATTCATTGATTTTTGCCATTGAAAAACATGTTTTTCATATACCAGAAATGTTTGAAGCTACTGACTGAATGAAAGGA